>NC_142937.1:13823500-13836000 GCF_046866305.1 Octopus bimaculoides
AGTACATTGAAATGTTGAGGTGCAGATAGATGTTACCACTACAAAAGCATATATATAGAAGTATGTATAAAATGTAGGAAATTGAAAAGCAAGGAGATCGGCCTTGGCTCATGTTTATTGGTTGATAACGTTTACGAGCCTCCATGAAACCATAGCGATACAACTAAATGAATGTGTTTGAAAGAACGAAATACCATTGTGACAAAAATAAGGAAGAACTTGCCTAATACTGAGAGACAAGCTGAAAAGAAATACTGTTTTGGATTACGCGTCTTTCTAATTTTGTAGAAATTCTTATCAGGGATAATTTCGGAAGACGTAAACCAACACACATCTGGAAAATACCTTCTGCCTGACGAATGGAAAGGCTTTCGAAATAAGTGCCAAAAAACTAAGGACCAATTAATGATTTACAAGATAGTCTTGAGAAATTGCAAAAAGAGATAGACAGTTTGATGCGTTGCGTGGATCGATTATAGAAAGGCTTGCCAGCTAGCTCTGCACTTGTCGATCAAAAATATGCTGAGAACACGTCAAGATTTCAAAAATGAAAAGATTAACAGACAAACGGATCAGAACAAGATCTTTCATGAGGTGAGCCTCTCTCTCACCTTTTGTTTATAATTTCATTGATCCCATTCTCTACCCTACCAAACAAAACCAAAAGAAAAAATTAATACTTATTTGGAAAGAACAGATAAAAATTAATTAGTTTCTATGTGTAGAAGATTTAAATATTTATTTCTACATTTTGATACTACACTTTCATTTAAGCCAAAAGGCCGAAAAGTGATTTAAATATCTATTCGAAAAACAATACACAAAAAAATACTAAACTGGATTCTAAATTTCCCCCAAGACACTTGAAGTAGGCTGGAGGGTATATCAGCCGAAACGTTGTGTTAACAACAAACACGATGAGGACAAATATCCGTCGAATGTAAATAATGTAAATAATGTAAATAATAAACTGGACTCGTTAGTGCAAATTGTAAGAATATTTAGCAGCAATTTTGGAATAAAAAATTAGGAATTGAAAAATGTCAAATGATGGAGATGAATCAGGGTGAATCTAACAAAGTACTGGGATAGAAGATGAGGATGTAAAAATAATTCAACGTCGAAGAAACTTATTAATATCTGGTAAAACTGGATGGTAACAAAACCAAAATTATAGAAATAGAGAAAATCCCCTGCGAAAAATACTTTCTCAGAAAGATTATAAAATTCAAATAGGATACGGAAAAATGATGCTGACATTTAACATGATGGCAGTATCCATAATAAGGTGTGGAGCAGGAATTCTTGAATTGAGGAAGGGTAAAATAAAGGATATCGACTAGTAAACTAGAAAGAAGTATCACCTATCTGAAACAGAGCGGTTATACTGGAAAAAGCAGAAGAAGGTTAATGAGTATCATAGAGTTAGTAAAAGAGAAGAAAAGGCTTTCTTTCAAGAAGGAAAAGTAACACTCCCTAAGGAGATAATATTGAAGAATTCTTTGCAAAATGTGCAGAAACCAAAAAGAGAAAACAGGAAAGTGTGTAAAAGGGGAAATCAAGACTTAGAGGGGAAAAAGGCTTCTTCACTCAGGAAATCAAACGAAATAAGAGACGTAAAGGACAGCTAAAGAAAAGATTAAACAAAAAGATTGAAGAAATTTTCTTGACAACAAAGGAAGATGGGTTAACAGTAAATTGGATTAAGGAAAGTATAGAACAGCAGAACTGCTTACGCAAATGGAAGATGTGTAATCAACCCATTTCTCATACTGAACTGAAATGTCCGTAAAATGCAAAACTGTAAGCATGAGAAGAATACAGCAATGATACACAAATATTTTGCCAGTTCTTTGGCTTTGCATGCCCAGGTAAAAAGCAATAGCCACTTGATGGAAATGAAATGCAAGATTCGGAAAACGATAGAGTGAGCTTGATGTGGGAGTTTCCTTTATAAATTAAACGAAAAACTGGTATATTATTTTATGCATTGACGGCTGGAAAAATGTACGTATTGTAATTGACGTGGCTTGCCCTTCTAACACCAAAGTTAAAGCAAGGGAAAACATAAAATATTGCATCAATTTGACCTTTAAATTTTTGGAAAAAAGTGTGGATTATACTCGAGGATTTACGGTATATAAAGTTATAAAAGAGTAGACTTAGGAAAGTTTAGTTTTAAAAAGTGGTAGATTAATGAAAACAAGATACGTAACAAACATTAAATTGAGGAATAACGCAAGAAAATGAAGGCAAATAGGAACAAAATTGAGCTGACGTGTCATTCACAGACACACACATACATACACGCACACACACACACACACACAAACACACAAACACACAAACACACACACATATATATGTATATGTATGTATATATGTGTATATGGATGTATATATATATACATATATATGTATGTATATATATACATATATATATATCTACACACACACAAATACATGTGTACATATATGTATGCATAAATGCATGTGTGTGTCTCTATATATATATATATATATATATACACACACACACACACACACACACACACACACACACACACACATATATATATATATATATATATATATATATATATATATATATATACAGACACACACAGAATGAGGGAGAGAGAGAAAGAGAGAGAGAGCTATTGGTAGATAGATTTTGAAGATTAATTCAGCATTAGTGGGACATACTCGTTAAAATTATCTAATGATGAAGAATATAGGAGAAGAGAAAGGAACGTCTTGAACATAATGAATACATATATCCTAATAGTTGGAGACTAAAACTGTGCTGACACATCTAGAGTAAAGTATTATTATATTCTATATTTCAACTCCGATAAGACGCAATATAATTAACTTCATTTAATTGCGCTCAGAAGAATATTCATCTCCCACGGTTATTATGATGAAAATTCTCTATCACAAAATTGAATATTAAAGTTTATTAAAGAAGAAAGTGCTTGGCGTTATGGTTAGATAGTTCGGTTCAGTATTATGAATTGTGGGTATGATTATTTTGTTGGGTAGTGCGTTGTGAGCTTGAACCAGTAAAATGTATAATGCATTTACTAATTCTTTTAGGTATATATACTGTAGCAAGTAACTAAACAGCCGCTGAACTCCTTCAGTTGAACATCGAGGAGGCGACAGCTGAAGAGTTTGTGAGTTGCAGCAACATTTGATTTGATCTCGTTACAGCCGAGAAAGTTGGAGGAATGTGAAATGAAGTCCCTTGTTCAAGGACACAACACACCGCTCGGTTCATTAATCGAATTCACAACCTTGTGTATAGTTATGTCAAAGTTGAACCTCTATTCGACGCCTTCTATGTGTTTTGAGGCGGTCTAGCGGTCTTTTCGCGATAACACAGGCACCTAAAATAGTGAGTGACTACCAAACTTAGATAGAAAATAGATAGATAGATAGATAGATAGATAGATAGATAGATAGATAGATAGATAGATAGATAGATAGATAGACAGACATATTATGTACGCTAATGCGAGAGAGTAAAGTTTTGTGTCTCTCAACACCAGTTGTTCTACAGCATAAATGTTGAGACAAACAATCCAGGGAAGTTACTCGGTCGACCCTAACTGAAGGAGTCTTTTATAAACGCATTTTTACGTAGTTACAAACGGAAAGAGACGCAGCGGTCTATGTAGTTAAATAGTTGAATGAACTCCCTTACAAGAAGGATTATAGAGTAACCTCCCTTTCTAAGTTTCTCGAAACATGTGTCATGAGACGTGATTTTTAATTATTCAACAAACTTAGCGTTTCTCTTGGAAGTTTCTAGAATGTCTAGCGTTCAAATAATAAAAACAGTTGCTAACCCTGGTCTTAGCTTTTTAGTCGATTAGACTTAGAGCCATTCATGTCATTGCTATGTCCATCTATTTCTCTACGCCACATAACTGAAAGACACCACTTAGCTGTTATTTCTATATTTCCTATCTCTGAACTTTCTTGCATAGATTTTGATTACGTATCATCATCGACCAGTAAATAAAATATAATTTTTATGTAGTAAATATATAGTTCTTGAATGTATTCTTCATCTCTATATGAACTCTTGTAATAATATACACGCAGCCACATCAACACCTGGGACTGACTATATATTACCACTACAGAGGCATTAGAAAATCATATCTAAAACCTTTTTATGCATGTCAGAATCTGAGATTCAGCAACAACTAGAAATGATTTCTCTAAAGATCAATTTGTATCTACAATGCCACTCAGATCTGATTCTGTCATTTACTCATTTGATTTCGCCATTTTAAACTTTATTCCTATGCAAAAATATAAACCAAATAATCTATATATATATATCAAAGAATGTCGAGCTATTTTTAAGATACCTATTGGCATTAGATTATATTCTTTTGCTCTTTTACGTGTTTCAGGCATTAGATTCCAGCCATGCTGGAGCACCGCGTTGTAGGGTTGATTGGACAAACCGATCCCAGTACATGTATTATTTTTGGTATTTATATCAGAAAATCTCAAGCCGAAGAGCTAAGTTACGTAGACGTCAAAAAGGAGAAGAAAAAAAAAACGAGAGAAAGAAATGTTAAGCTGTGGGGTGGAGTTGGCAAACACACACACACATACACACACACACACACACACACACACACACGCATACACACACACACACGCACACACAAACATACACACACGCATACACACGCATAGATACACCTACGCATACACACACATGCACACGCATAGATACACATACGCATTCATACACATACACAGACATACTCACACGTACATACACACATGCATGCACGCACGCACATACACACACATACGCATATACACACATAGACGCACACACACACACACACACACTCACTCACACACATTTAATGAGAAGAATTTACAAAGTGATTCCATGACCGAATGTTTTTGCATAGCATTTATTAAAAAAGGCTCTTGAGTCACTCTGTAACATCTGACGTTTAGAAATGAGATGTGAAGGTTATAGCAGAAGATAGTTGGCACTCTAGTGGAAGGCACTTGGCCAAGGTACCGTGCAGCGTGACTGAACCCGCATTCGTGCAATTCGGAAGCAAACTTCTCACCACAGAATCACGTCCGTGTATATAAAGTGTATGTATGTGTATATGTATGTATGCATGTATGTATGTATGTATGTATGTATGTATGTATGTATTTGTGTGTATGTATATCTGTATAAACGGCGTTTTGCGCACATACACGCGCTCGTGTGGTGCATGACACTTTTGCACGTGACTTTTGAGCAATTTCACGTTTTACATAATACACACAGAAAAACACACCATGCAATCACATTGTTTACGAAATAGATCCATGCAAATAGTCAAAGGTACTTTGTCCTTCACGCGAACACACGCATGTATGTATTCTTGTGTTTATATGCAAACACCCAAATGTAAACACGAACAAGCAAATAGATTGCACTATATTAAATTTTGAGTATTATATTTTTGTATATGTGAATTGAATCTGCACAAATCATCACAGCGATTTACTCTTTCCCCCATCTTTGGACGTTATTGGTGAATGGAACGCTAGACAAATGTTTGAAAAAAGATGTAATGGAATTACTCAAAAGCTAGTCATTTGGGAAGATAAGTGTTTTGGAGAAAATCTATCTAGCTGGTTGGCCATTCAACCGTTGTATCTAATATATAGATGAAAACAAAAATTTTAAAATGCAACAGAACAATATAAGGGTTAAAAGGAATGAGTTTTGTTGGTTAAAATTGTGAAGCAAAGACAAGAATAACAGAAGATTTGGTGGGATGTGTATATGTAAAAAGAGTGAAGGCGCGTAGCTTAATGGTTGGGATATTCGAGTCACGATCGTAAGGACGTGATTTCAATTCCCAAGAACGCGTTGTGTCCTTGAGTAAGACAGTTCATTTCACATTGTTTTTGTCCGCTCAGCTGGCAAAAAATAGTTGTACTTGCATTACAAAGGACCAGCCTTGTCACACTCTGTGTCACGCTGAATCTCCCTGAGAACTACGTGAAGGGTACACCTGATTGTGGAGTGATCAGCCACTTGTACGTTAATTCCAAGAGCAGGCTGTTCCGTTGATCGGATCAATTGGAACCCACGTCGTCGTAATCGACGGAGTGCCATCTAAAAAATATGAGATATGAATAACGAAAAACTGTAAACATGGTTACATCAAAACACATTGTTGAAATATACGATTGTCAAAACAAAAATGAGTAAAGCTATATGAAGAAAGGAATGTAATGTGTAAAACCAGATTTAAAGTAAGATTCCATAGAAGGGAGATAAGGAGAATTGAAAACAACAGATTCACCGTTCCTAAAAAGAAGAAAACTCTCTCACACATACATACATACATACATACATATATACATACATACACACATACATATATATGTATATATGTATATATATATATATATATATATATATATATATATATATATATATATATATATATATATATATATATATATATATATATATATATATATATATATATATATATATATATATATATATATATATATATATATATATATATATATATATATATATATATATATATATATATATATATATATATATATATATATATATATATATATACGTTTAGAGTCAACAGATGATATCCAGAGTTGCTCAATACAGAAAACAGTACCGCACAAAATTGTACTTCCACTCCGAAACGTTTAGCAATTTTATTCAGGGTCTCTGGAGCTTCTTACAAACGTTCTGCAGGGGTCGACAATATCAAGTTCTACTGGCTACACTAAAGTAACTCACTGATTGTAAAAGATGGAATTAGCCGGTTGATGCAGTATAATTTGCTCCAAATCTTTCACCTGAAATTTTATGCATCGGCCTCTTATCTCAATGTTTCTTTCTCGGTAAATTTGTACGAGAAGATTTCCTTCTCAAATTAATAACCAGGATGTAGCTTCCTTCGGATTTAAATAATTCTGCACTGAATCATTTTCATTTAACTTCATTATAATTATTGAATTATAATTAATGAAGTCTTGTGTTTCTGATTCAGATTTTTTGTTTAAATGTTTGAACATCAGAAACGAAGATTTCCTATTCATGGAAGAGTACTGCTGCCTAAATTATTTTTAAAAATCACTAGCATTACACGGAGGCGTAACTAGATGGATTTGTGCGTTGAAAACAGTCAAACGGCACTCAATCTAGATTGGGAATGTATTAAATTGGAAACCCTGATATGTCTATCTATCTGTGTGTGTGTGTGTGTGTGTGTGTGTGTGTGTGTGTGTGTGTGTGTGTGTGTGTGTGTGTGTGTGTGTGTGTGTGTGTGTGTGTGTGTGTGTGTGTGTGTGCGTGTGTGTGTATGTGTGTGTGTGTGTTTGTGTGTGTGTGTGTGTGTGTGTGTGTGTGTGTCTGTGTCTGTGTCTGTGTCTGTGTGTGTGAGATTGTGTTTGTGGTTTCATATGTTACTCCCTCGTCCTCGTATGTTAGGGGTTTGCCAAAGGGGAAAATAAGAATAAATTCCAGATTTCAAAATGACGTCTTGGATCGTTTTGTTCGACCAAATCTTGCAAGGTATGAACGCAGCATATCCGTAGCCCAATGACACAAACATGATGGAGATATTATAAGCATGCATACATACAGGAGTGGCTGTGTGGTAAGTAGCTTACATGGTTCCGTGTTTAGTCCCGCTGCGTGGCAACTTGGGCAAGTGTCTTCTACCGTAGCCTAGGAAGTACCAAAGTCTTCTGAGTAGATTTGGTAAACAGAAACTGAAAGAAATCTGTCGTATGTATATATATATGTGTGTGTGTGTGTGTGTGTGTGTGTGTGTGTGTGTGTGTGTGTGTGTGTGTGTTAGTGTGGTATGTGTGTATAGGTTTGTGTGTCTGTGTTTATGCCCCCACTATCACTAGACAACTGATGTTGGTGTGTTTACGTCCCCGTAACTTAGTGGTTCGGCCAAAGACACCGCTAGAATAACTACTAGGTTTACAAAGACTAAGTTCCGGGGTCGATGTGTTCGACTAAAGGCAGTGATCCAGCATGGCCGCTGTCAAATGACTGAAACAAATAAAAGAATGAAAGACTACATATATACATACATGCATATATGTGTGTATATATATATATATATATATATATATATCGTTACTATGTTTTAGTCAAACTATTGTATTTCCAGCTGCTTCGGAGGCAAAGATATCAACAATTGTCAAAGTGTAGTACAATGGTCTTCCTATGGGATTGTGAAACTATTTTCGCTTTTTTTTTTTTTTCTGAAAAAGCAACGTTCTGGACTTACGGCAGTTTTGCATAATAGCAACGATACATATATATATATATAAATTCTCGTATATTCCATCTTCTGTCTTTCATTGGCAATATATATATACATATATACATACATACATGCATACATACATACATATATGCATACATACATACATACATACATACATACATATATATATATATATGTGTGTATATCTATCGCCAGAGGAGGTAAAATTCGTGTGTGCGAACATCAGGCTGCTTAGTCAATTAACTGCTCCCATGCAAACACATACTAGTAAATACGTGTATTATTCTATGATACAACCAGCTCTATCTCTTCCTATCTATAATTGCATTTCTCCGGACAACTGTTCACTAAACGGTAATTGTCTTTCGAAAGTATGAGTCTATTGCGCTAACTGTCCAAATGTATGGATATAATGTATGGTACAGTATAAAGCGTAGTACTTGAAGCAAATCTGTGTTAACGCAACAGTAATTTATTACTGGAACTGGCTGCCAACAATGTGTTATATATATGCAAATTGATCTGTCCAATTTACTTAAGCCCTTCGTAACAGTGAGTTTATAAACAGATTGGACATTTATAAACGTATTCTGGAAAAGCAACACGGGATTACATCTAGACCGCCTCGTAATATTTCTCTGTATAAGGAGATATTTATAAAGAAGAGGTGTCTATGCAAACGGTGCTTATCGAATATATAGTATTACGAAACTAGATATATGTTGGTGTTTAAATTTCGGGGACGAATATTCTGCTTTTTCATCGGAGGGATTATCTGCTCTTGACTTAATGTGTATGTAGCTGAGTATTCTGGGAACAGAATCAGTGAGACGCGGTGTGTGAATTTCAAACAGAATTTCCTTAGCGAGTTTTTATACAGTTTCCATCTGCAAAAATTCCAATGATATTGATCGACCTCGGTCATATAGGAATTGACTTTTTCACTAGATTCTATGCAGAGGAATTGAACTTATGACTGCAAAGCGAAGTCCTACACCACTCAGTTTTTCAGCATCTACAATATTATGTACGAAGTAATACATAAATGTGTCAGCATATTTATATGTGTATGTATATATATATATATATATATATATATATATATATACACACATATATATATGCATTCATATATATAAATAGAAGTGTCTGTGTGGAAAGTAGCTTGCTTACCAACCAGGGTTCAGTCCCACTGCGTGGCACCTTGGGCAAGTGTACTCTGCTAGAGACTCGGGCCAACCAAAGGCTTGCGAGTGGATTTGGTAGACGGGAACTGAAAGATCGTCGTATATATATATATATATATATATATGTATATATGTGTGTGTGTGTGTGTGTGTGTGTGTTTACGTCCCCGTAACTTAACGTGTGTACCCGTAACTAGTGTGTGTATGTGTGTGTATTTCTGTGTTTGTGTCTGTTTGTCCGACGATTATCGCTTCATAACCGATGTTATGTTTAATTCACCATAACTTAGTCTCGGCAATAGTTACCGATAGAATCAATACAAGGCTTACAAAGAATAGGTGCAGGTGTCGATTGCATGGCCGCTATCAAAATGGCTGAAACTAGTAAAAGAATAAAAGCATATATATTGTATACATACATATTTGTACATATATATATATATATATATATATATATATATATGCACAAATTTGCTTGTCACTTGTTTGACACTAACCAGTTGAACGTGTCCCCAAGTGGCTGGCGATATATGCGTCTCTGATTATGAGCAGGAATAGAGGGAGAACATCATAGCCATGTGTTGAGAAGAATTCTTCGGGTTTTGAATTAATCACTCCTGAGTGATTCGTTCATCATCTGGAAATAACCCTTAGTCAAGGGATTCTTGAGCGGGGTGGGTTACTTGACATGAACAAAATTCTAACTGGACCCCATCTGAAACATCATGCGTTGTTTAGCTTGATATTAGTTGACCATGAAGCGTACATATGCCCGCAGTCCGATAATTCACACCAGTTAAAGTTATAAAAACGATAAATGAAAATATGAAAAGATCATGGCCATCTCGCCACTTTGAAACAAAGTCTAGATTGCTTTGTGATTCTTTCGTATATTATTTCAACCGTGAAATGACTAAATTTGTTCATGTTATCACACAGTTTCATTCAGAGCAGCTAAAACTTGTCTCCACATTTCGGTTTTCCAGATTTCTGGTTTCACGTATGTGAAAGGAAATTCATTAAAACGATAATAGATTAAAAATGTGTTTACTACATACGCATGAATTTCGTTAAAAACACAGAGAAACAAACACAAGTATTCACACAACCCAACATACACATACAAATACGCACACATATATGTCTCCCTGTCTCCTCCCTCTCTCTCCCTCTGTCTCTTTCTCTCTTTCTATATATATATATATATATATATATATATATATATATATATATATATTTTTTTTTTTTTAATTTAAGTTTCAGCTCAGAGCTGCGGCCATGCTGATGCACCACCATGTTGCTACACTGTTATTACAGGGAGCCTCTTACAATATGTGGCACTTGGTGAAGAATGGAGCTTGATTTAGCAACCCTCATTTGCACCTCCTGCCGCGAGGTAGGTTCATTTGGGACTCTCGATAGGAAGACGTCCAGCTTTGATTATAAAACTCCTACATCTACTTTGTGCAGATTCCTCAGGCTCTTTGGGAGAATATTAAAAAGCTGTGGGCCCCTGAATCCCAAGCTGTTGCAGTAACTGGTCCTGAAGCGCGATGGCATTGCTGAGATCTTTGGCACTATGCAGTGTCGTCCCGTTCTGGCATTGGTGTAGCTTTCAATGCCAAAATTTGGCACAATTCCTTCCATCTATAGATAGATAGATAGATAGATAGATAGATAGATAGATAGATAGATAGATAGATAGATATATGTATAAACACACACACTTATTATGGTAACTCTTGTTGATTTCGACGTATGAGTATTTGAAGGAGAAGACTTAAGGAAAATATGAAGAAGTGACAAAAAGGGGAAATAGTTTTTAACAATAACAGAACAAAAGAAACTGTATCTATTTGCTATGGATGTGTTAATGTAATTTGAGTCCAAGTATGGATTTCGTGATGAAGCTGTAGAGATTTTAATGGTTGTTTCAGCTTATGCTTATACCTAAAGACAGGTCTTCCTCTACCGCGGCTTCCCTGTATTTGTTCAGCATACCACAAAAGTTTCGGAATGCGTTCACCTTTCATTTGAATAACACGTCCTACCTATCAGCACTGAATTCTCAGAAGTGGTACACAGTCACTGATCTCGTAGTGATCTAGTAACATGGTCATCCGCAGGACTGCCACCTTACATTGGCAAAGATATTTTACTATAAAGTACGGTTGCTACTTAGATCTCATTCAAAGATTTAAAACTAGCTGTGACTCTCTATAACTTCTCTCTCTCTCTCTCTCTCTCTCTCTCTCTCTCTCTATATATATATATATATATATATATATATATATATATATATATATATATATATATATATATATACTGAGTATGGTCGAGTAAGCTGCTATCTCTTGCCGGCAGTTGTCCAGCACCGAGGACGGGAAATTACCCAGAAACCATTGGTCTGTTGGTACTAGATTTCAGACACAGATAGTGTGTCGATAACCAGCTGCAAAAGATGTTTTCTTGAGGTTATATATATATATTCTTCCATCTAACGGCGGTGCATCAGCATGGTCGCAGCTCTGAGCTGAAACTATTAAATATATATAATTAATAATATCCAAGGGTAATTAGAAATATTAGAAATGTCTACTACCAGTGGCCTAGCGTGTAAAAGTTTAGTCCATAGACTATATATTATTCATAAAGATACAGTGTACATTTAAACACATAAGAAGTATCTATCATAGGATTCCCTCACGCTAGAAAGAACAGCTAATTTCCAAACCACTATTAGAGATAAGGGAATGAAAAATAAAAACTTTTAGCATCTACCTCCTGAACCATGGTTTCTGACTTTTTTTAGGAAATAAAATAATTTGCCAAGCGAAGTCTTCTTCAGCAGGTACACCCAGATTAAACATATATATACGAGGCAATCCAGTATATGCCCCATGCTTATACATTCTTGCAGATCCTTGTGGGCAGTAAATAAAAAAATTCTAATTACCCTTTAATAATTCTGAAT
>NC_142937.1:13841000-13888500 GCF_046866305.1 Octopus bimaculoides
GAGTTACTTACACAGACCCCAAGAAGCAGAGAAAAGTTATTTGTTGGACTTCAACTTAGGACATAGGCGTACATAATATAAACAAATTATTCCACGGCTCTACTACTTTATCCACATAACTATTGCACTTGAGTTTTGTAAAAGAGTCACAAATTATGACAAAGGAAGATGATTCAGATAGTGAGACTTCAACCATTACATTTGCCTTCTCAGTTTAAATACAAAATATATCATTTTTCTTTATTTGTGTCCTCCACACACACATACACACACGCACACACACACACACACACACACATACGCACACATACGCACACACACGCACACACAGAAAACACATACACACACTCGCACTCTCGCTCTCGCTCTTTCACTCTCCTTTGTGAGAGTGCGTTTGTGAATGCATGTGTTGTGCGTGAGTGTATACATACATGCATACATACATTCATACATACATACATATATTCATACATACATTCATACGAACACACACGCACATATTACGAGGAGTTAATTGACTTATTCAACTCATAAAAACTTGCGCCGCGCGCCTTTCATTCTTCTCCAAATGTTTAGCTTTTATTATTCATGCTTCATATTATTTTATCCACCATTCTTTCAGCAGATGTTTGCAAGGTGTGAGATCAATAGAAAAACTTCCTAGAAGGACATTAGAACGTATTATCTTTCTCTATTGAGGAGCCTAACTAAGACGAGTTAGATTTCTCGAAGTAAACATAGAAGCCAATATAAACTTGCATTTGTTAAGAGATCAAACGATGTCCGATGAATCTATATTAACACCTGCATGTTGAGAATCTCGACAGAATTTGTTCAGCCTCACATGTATATATCCACTTTCACAATTTGTAAACACTAACTTGACAACGCACGAAGCCAGCCAAACCACATCGAAATGAAGGGTTGATTCGCTAGAAGTAATATTAAAGGGAAAAAATCACCCTCAAATCATACGTTACTTCTTTCAGGTGAGAGAGAATTTGGTTGGTAAAACCTGTGAAAACCTGTCGTATGTATGTATATATATATATATATATATATATATATATATATATATATATATATATATATATATATATATATAAAAGATAATAAGAGTGAAAAAACTACAGAAGGCTTGTGTTACATGGTTAAAGTATATATTTAAATTATGTCAGAAAAATGTTAGAAAAATGTTAGAAAAATGTTAGAAAATCTTTTTGGTATATAAACATTGTATTTTGAGAAATAACCGGTTTCGTGTTGTCTTTTCAAATTTCTCTACTTCATTGTGTCGTGTTCGTTCCAGTCTGAGAAAGAAGAGTTCTAGATAGGGGGAGGTAATTAGGGATTTCTTAATCTTCTATCAACGATGCAAAATTATCACAAGTTTCTTGTTGCCGAAAGTGAAACTCTGAGTAACTCCCATGAGATAATTTTACAGCTTTAATAAAAGCATATTACTCTATGTTTGACATTCGAGGGCTGTTTTTTTTTTACACCTTGCTTTGCTCTTATATGCTCAACTGTGTGTATGTGTGCGTGAGTATTTGTGTGTGTGCATGTGTATGTGTGCATGTGCGTGTTTGTGCACACGCGTGCATGTGTGTGTGTGTGTGCACGCGTGCATGTGTGCGTGTGTGTGTGTGTGCTTGTGTTATTTCTTTACTACACACAGAGGGGACAAACAAGGACAGACAAACGGATTAAGTCGATTATACCGAGCCCAGTGCGTAACTGGTACTTATTTGATCGACCCCGGAAGGATGAAAGGCAAAGTCGACCTCGGCGGAATTTGAACTCAGAACGTAGCGGGCAGACGAAATACCGCTAAGCATTTCGCCCGGCGTGCTAACGTTTCTGCCACCTCGCCGCCTAGTGTGATTGTGTGTGTGTGTGTGTGTGTGTGTGTGTGTGTGTGTGTGTGTGTGTGTGTGTGTGTGTGCGCGTGTGTGTTCACATCCGCTGGGCAGATAATTTCTACAACTGTGCAGTTTCTCTTTTCTATCCCAGATCATTATATCAGGTCTGTTGTCCTTAGATTTTATTGAGGTCTTCACTGCAACATTCCATCTGTATTCCTTTTCATTATGAGTGGCTATAGCTTCTACCATATTGTGGGCTTATATTTCTTTATCCTCGGGATTATACTTCCGACGGATTTCATTATAGAGTGTCCTAGCTACAGCATCATTTCTCATCGGTAGATAATACCATGATGACAGTTTTGGACAACTGCTTATGACGTGGGTGATATCTTGAATGTGAACTCCATAGAGTCTGCATCGGTTGTCACGTTTTACGGCTTTTCCTGCATCTCTATCCCTTATATGCACTATGTACTTTGTTGATATTTCCTGTTCCTGGATACCAAACGCCTACCCTTCAAAGTGGGAGGTAATAATCGAGCTATGTATCCACGAGAATCTGATGTGATGGTCGATGTTACTATCATCTCAGAGCTTTCTACAAATATATCCATGCATAGTCTTCTGCTCATATAGGCTTATCCTTTCATCTGATGAGACGTTGCACTAGAGTTGGCTGACTTCTATGTATGTATGTATGTATGTATGTTTGTATGTATGTATGTATGTATGAATGTATGTATGTATGTATGTATGTATGTACGTATGTATGTACTACGAACGTATGTATGTGTGTATCTATATGTACATATATATATATATATGTTTATATATATATATATATATTTTTTATTTTACTTGTTTCAGTCATTTGACTGCGGCCATGCTGGAGCACCGCCTTTAGTCGAACAAATCGACCCCAGTACGTATTCTTTGTAAGTCTAGTACTTATTCTATCGGTCAGTTTTGCCGAACCACTAAGTTACGGGGACGTAAACACACAATCATCGGTTGTAAAGCAATGTTGGGGGACAAACAGACACGCAAACATATACATACATACATACATATATATATATATATATATATATATATATATATATATACACGTACATACATACACACACAAATTCGAAACAAGATATATATGCATTTATGTATGTCTATATAAATCAACAATAGTGCACAATACGATCCATAATGGTAGATTCTGAGATGTGTAAAGTTACAATAGTAATCCGTGTGGAGTGATGCTATGGTGGTAAAGAAAGATACCAAAGTTCCGAGAAGAAATTAAGAGAAATGTGGGTCCAAGAGAGGAAGAAGTTCAGGCAAGCAGGATCAAATTGAGACAACCATGTGAGCGTTTATTATATAAGGTTCGAATGTACAGAAAACAAGAGAGAAAGATAGGTGAGGGAAAAGCAAGCATGTGTATTAGTTTGGCGCTCAAGAAAAACGATAAAATCTTTGACGTTTCGAGCCTAAGCTCTTCGGCAGAAAAGGATGAGAGGATAAAAATGGAGAGACAGAAAAATGGAGAGAGAGAAAAATGTGTTGGGATTAACGGTTCCACTTATTGAAAAATGTTGAACCGTTAATTCCGACATATTTTCTTCTCTCTCCTTTTTTTCCACTCATCTCTTTCTGTCGAAGAGCCTAGGTTCGAAACTTCAAAGACTTTTTCTTTGTCCTAAGCATCAAACTTATATACCTGCAAGTTTTTCCATCACCTACCATTGTCTTTTGTTTTCCATACATTAATAACACGCACACAGACACACACACATACATTTACACACACACACACACACACACACACATACACACACACACACACACACACACACACACACACACACACAAACACACACATATATATATATATATGGGAGAATGTACGAAAAAAACAATAACAGACGAGAAAAACAATAACAATATATATATATATATATATATATATATATATATATATATATATATATATATATATATATATATATACATATAATATATGTGTGTGTGTGTGTGTCTGTGTCTGTGTGTGTGTGTGTGTGTGTGTGTGTGTGTGTATATACGGGATTCGTATTTTTCAAGCGTTTATCTCTATAAATCCATGATATACAGTCGCCGCTTTATGCTGACCTCATTTGTTATTCCATCTATTGCAATTCCTATGGCGTTGGAAGAGTGGTGATGTGTGAAGATGGACAAGTCTCCATGCATATATATGTATGTATATATGTATGTATTTGTGTACATGTGAAGGGTGTCAATCTACGCTCACACACACATAACATAACATACATACATATACATACATACACACATATACACGTGTATGAATCTTTGTATGTATTCACGAATGTATATAACCTGATAAATACATCATTTTCTGCCCCGTCAACAATACAAATATAACATTAAATAAGAATTTATCATTTTAAGTTCACTGAATTTAATACTCGCACGATTGTCTATTTACAGAATTAAATAGTGCTGCACTCAATACTCAGAATTATATAATTGGTAATGCAAATTACCATCGTATTTAAATATTTGACAAAGAAGACCAAAGTACATTACAGTTAGGTGATTGTAACAACAGCGGTGATCAATTTCTTAGTTGCAACAGTGTACATATTGTCAAGCCATATAAAGATATAATTATTACAGAAAAGAATTTCAAACTTTAATTTTCAATTTCTAACCATTATTGAGAATCTATTTACAATACTTTCGTGGTCTTAGTAATGGTATTGTTGAACCGACTTACGATAGTAGAAATATTTCATTTGTTTGGTACTGTGAAAAATAAATTTGGTTGTTAACACGTTTAGAAATTCCATAAAGAGTTGTCACAAATAATGAAAAGAAAATCAAAAAGTTCAAAAAGGACGACTAATATACATTGTATATTGAACTCTAGTTAAATACTTATTCTTACTAAAGACTGCATGATATATATATATATATTAGGAGTGTCTGTGTGGTATGTAGCTTGCTTACCAACCACATGGTTCCGGGTTCGGTCCCACTGCGTTGCACTCTTGGTAAGTGTCTTCTACTATAGCCTCGAGCCGACCAAAGCCTTGTGAGTGGATTTGGTAGACGGAAACTGAAAGAAGCCCGTCGTATGTATGTATATATATATGTATATGTTTGTGTGTCTGTGTTTGTCCCTCCACCCCAACATCGCTTGACAACCGATGCTGGTGTGCTTACGTCCCCGTAACCTAGCGGTTCGTAAAACAGACCGATAGAGTAAGTATTAGACTTATAAAGAATAAGTCCTGGGGTCGAATTGCTCGACTAAAAGCAGTGCTCCAGCATGGCCGCAGTCAAATGACTGAAACAAATAAAAGAATAAAAGAATAAAAGAATATATATTTCGAGAGAGAGAGAGAGAGAGATTGAGAGAGAGAGAGAGAGAGAGAGGGAGAGAGAGATTGAGAGAGAGAGAGAGAGAGATTGAGAGAGAGAGAGAGAGAGAGAGAGATTGAGAGTTAGCTAGGTAGATTGATAGATATAATGCACGATTTATTCGTGATAAGAGTCGTTCTAAAACCGAGGATCTACTTTATGTGTGTGTGTGTGTGTGTGTGTGTGTGTGTGTGTGTTAGACAAAATGAGATAACAAAGTCAAGAGTGTGAGAAGTTTTCACGATATTTATAAGGAAAAGGATACAGATATAGTCTTACAGCTGTTTCTGGGATATTATAGATATCCCGTCATCAGAGATACTGTGAGACGGTTAAATAGAGGTAAATGTTTGATTTCGAAATAAAGAATTATTATGGAAAAGGATGAGATAGAGAAGATAGAGAAGGAAATGAGGGAATGAAAGTAGAAATAAAATATAAAAATAAATAAATGTATTGTACTTGCAGTTCCCTTATTCGGGGAAAGTGGTGTATAGAAGTGCTAAAAAAGTTTCCTGCACAGGGTATTTAAGTCCTGATAGTAGTTCGTGTTTAGTTATTTCAAAGTATGGCGCCGTGGATTCTGTGTTGTTCATTCGAAGGAGACTTGTGGTGTGAACGAAAATTTGAGAATGTATTGGTAGTATTTATGGATAGATGGAGGTGAGATTTGTATGATTAGAATGAGGAGATAGGTCAAAATGAAAACAGGAAGATAAAACGAACAGGAAACCATTTTTGCTACTTCTATACACCACCTTCCGCGAATTATGGAACTGCAAATAGAATATCTTTATATACTTTATATTTTATTTCTGCATTCATTCTCTTATTTCCCTCCATTTTCCCTATCTCCATAATAACTCCTTATTTCGAACTCAAATATTTACCTCTAACCATTTCACATCGTCTATGGTGAAGGGATATCCATAATATCCCAGAAACAGCTGTTAGACTATATCTATATGTCTAGAAAACTCCTCAAAGCCTTGGCTTTGTTATCTCATTTTGTCTAATATATATATATATATATGCATGCTAATACAAGACCCACATTAGACTCCTCACTCGTATAACTATCGAACCAAGAGTTTCACTACAGCCTGTCCATAGCACTTACTTACCGTTACCTGCCACTCTTTGGGTCTTCTAGATACCAATACCTCTCATATATATATATATATATATATATATATATATAGAATGAGAATGACAGATATATATATATAGATAGATATTATAGAGATCGATAGATGGAGAAACAGAAGATGAGAGAGAAGGGGAGAGGGAGGGAGCGTGGGAGAGCGAGGTTTTCCCTCACACATGCGCACGCACACGCACACACATTGCTACCTTTCTCCTTACGAACACAGACGATATGATATTTTATGCGGAATTATGTTCAAATTCCTGTTATTGCTGATTTAAGAATGAGCAAGCAATAATGGATTCGGTTAATTACTATAATGTTAGGGGAAAATATGTGCTTTCAATTATTTCAATTACCTATCTGAAACGGAAAAAAATGCCTTTGTTATCAAACTAATTAATTAATTCTGTATAAAATTTATTTTTCAGAGGAAAATTCAATAATTTTTCTTCCTTAATATCAATTGTTTTCGGCACCAAATTTATATATTACTCTACATCCCAATAATTGTTTTCGAATTACCGATGCGCACGCGTAAAACTACGTGAATCCTCTACGTATGAAAGAATCGATTTACCCAACTGTGTATGTGTGTGTGTGTGTGTGTGTGTGTGTGTGTGTGTGTGTGTGTAATATAGTTCAAATTTACTGAAAATAAAAGATGAAGACAAGACAGGTGTTGGAACAAGAAGTATGTGTATTCGTTTAACGGTCCTTTACGTTTCGAGCCTAGAATCTTCGATAGAAATGGTTAAGGAGTAAAAAAGAAAAAAAAAAAAAAAAACGAGAGAGAATGGAGTCCACTTCGGTGGTCATTCCTCTTAATTTTGTATGTAATATAATTTTAATCTTGGGATTTTTTAAATATGCTAGGCCACTGGTTTTAATTGATTAATATCAATTTCTACCCTCATTATTAAATTTATATATATATATATATATATATATATATATATATATATATATATATATATATATAAGGAGAGAGAGAGATAGAGAGGGAGTAGTGATAGATAGATATAAAATATGTGTATGTGTATACATGCGTACGTTTCGGCAGAAATGATGGTTGATATCTGCGCATACTCAGTATAAAAGTGCGGGAGACGTGACACTTGTGAATTAGACATATATGTAGATATGTCTTTGCATAACACAGAAATACCCACCTGTCGCATCTCGCGCGCTTTTGCACAAAGCATATGAAGATACCGACCACCTCTTTCGCTCGTTTTCCCTCCCTAGAGTACACTTGTGAAAACCAATATATTCATAAAACATTCATTATTAATGAGATTCGTCTTAAATAATCACAAAATTATCAATGACATACCTTCTAATTAAGGTCCGTTTTTATAAATTTTAAACTTTTGTATTAAGATTTGTTTAATTTATGCATACGCACACACACACACACACACACACAACATATATTTACATATATATGTATATATATAATATATATATATATATATATAATATATATATGTTAAATTATTCGCATAACCTTTCGGAAGTAGCAAGCTTCCATGGGTATATTTTCAATATTTACTCGTTTTCAATTGACACTTAAAAATTTATTTTATCCTCAAAGATTTGTAAATTTCATTTATTTTTAACAATTATAGCATGTTATAAAAAAGAAAATTTCACATTTTCTCATCGTAATTCAGCATAATCTTGACACCGTCTCCCTCTCATACTCTCTTTTTCTTTCCTTCTCTCTCACTCTCTCTCTCTATCTCTTTCTTTTTCTCTCTTTCTCTGATAAATTCTCGAAATCTTAATACGTAAACAAATATTCTAACTTTCATTTACTGATTTAAATTTTTCAACCATAGAACAGCGCAATTCTAGAACATATAATTACTTCTACATTTCCACGCAACCTCGATATTTTTCTTAATGCATTTTCTGTTTAATGCGGTCTAAGCATTTTCTACAAATTTTTTCTGTATAAAAAATTAACATACTGCAAAAGAAAAGGAAAGTTATTCCTGCATTACGTTTTCTTTATTTTCTCTTCTATTTTGGGATACTTAGAAATCTGTATGTTCCAGTAAGTGATAAAAGGCTTCCATTACTCAGTCTAATTTACTTTCATTCTATCCCTATGACTCCCTCTTTTCAAATTGCTACCTTACAGTAAGACAGGTATATTGGTTACTGTGTTTTCGGGTACAATGATCCCGAGAAAATCATACGCACGCTCTACCGCCTGTATTAAATAGGAATACTTGGACAAAGTATACTTTGGCTTCTGTGTTCACAATGTGAATGATTCGCATGCTTCTTTGTAAAAGCTAGTTTACTCGACAATATCCAACCAATGATCCATATTTTCTTATACACGTTACCTTAAACTAAGACATTACATATCCTTCACAATCACCATCAATAATATGTAAGGTAATGCAGTACAGCTTTATGCTAAAAACATCTGCCACCACTGCCTCAAATTACACCATATGTTTAGCAAGAATAAAAAACACATTAGATAATGTACATCTGAAAAAGAATGGTCGCCACGTTCCATTTGTTCGCAGCTCTGCTCGATCATGTTGTCTTGTAGTCAAGCCACAAAACCAATGAGATAAGCACTGCACAGTTGCTTGAACGTTTAGAAATACCAGTTAAATAATTTTCAAATTATAACCCGTTGTCCTAAATTAGGGCTGAATACATTGGCTATTATCGACCGAGATTCTTTTAAAACGACCGAATGATGGTTGCTGGAATGTCAATGGTAAAGGGACTACTCGATCAAGCTAGACCACAGCTAAACAAAGACAGAAATTATTTCTAATGTAGGTACAAAACAAGCGGTCCGGAAGGGAAGGCTTAGTCCATGTCATCGACCTTAGTACTTTAACTGCTACATTTTTTTATAGTTACCGAATGTATGAAAAGCAGAAATACCGAAATGTTCTACCATCTCCCAGTTCAGCTCCTGAATAAAATATTGACAATAATGCCAACAGTATCTGGAGGAATCTAACGAAAGATCCTCCGGAGAGTCTGGTCATTCTGCTGTAAATTATAGAAACAATGTACGTGAATTTGCAAGGGTTTATTTGTCAGCGTGAGAGATTGTGTGCATGCCTGAGTGCCCGTATATGGACATGTGTGTCTGTATGTATGTGTGTTTGTTTGTTTGTCCAAACACACGCTTTCTCCTTTACTCTTATTTTCATGTACTTTTTCTCTATCACTTTTCGTTGCAACTTTCCTCTTGCCGTTTATTTCTCTCTTCCTTCCTCTGCATCTTCTTACCATTCATTTACTTCTTGCTATTTCCTTGTAGTCAGACTGGCACAAATTTGTAGATCATAAGTAGCATCTATATACGCGAACAATGTCAATGACCGCTTTGCTTCCAAACTTTGCTGCCTCTCTTATAGGAACTCTCACAGAGGAAAACACAATCAGGCAAACTATTGGAGTGAATTGTAAAATATAAGGGCTTTTCTAATATCTTTCTACAGTAATTTCAATCTTCATATTTATTAAAATTATATTCCGGTGGGGATTATACGTTATTAGTAATAAATAGAAGTAAAGCACCCATAAGTCCGTCAAAATCAAACCCATTGTTCTTGATTCTGAAACTCACACTAGAGAAATAAGTTTCGTCATAGAAGGAAGCTTCAATTGATCGTATCAAACGATAATTATATGCGTTGCCTCGTCTAATGAAGTTTCTGCATGAATATTTCACCTGGAGGTGAAATCCACACGATTATAGCTGCTCGATGGTATAAAAAGAAGAACCTATAGCAAGAGTTCAAAATCTAATACTCTCCCCAGAATTACATCTAATTACAATTAGATTTCCTTGGCTCTACTTCAGCTTGCCGATAATTTATTTTCAACTATATTTTCTTCATTAAATCGTGAAGACATTTTCTGTTTCCTCCTTCTAAATTTTAAGGTCAGCAGAAGTATATAGACCTTGGACTAAAGAGAATTTCGAATGGAATCTCTAGAAGCTATCAAAGGTCTCATACCTACGATCTTACAACAATGAACTATCGACATTTATCAACATTTAAATCACAATAACACATCCATGATGTACACTACCTTTAATTTGCAATAGCATCTTGTAATCCCATCAATGCCAGTAGCATTTAGAAGCACGGGTTTCCATGCTTTCCATGAAATATTTAAAATACGATCATATATCTACACGTAAAGATGCATGTACTAGTGGTAGGGATGGTGCACTCAATATCGAATTATCATGGCTTCGATTCCGGGACAGTGTGTTGTGTTGTGTTCTTGAACAGAAGGCTTCATTTCACATTGCTGCAGTCCACTCAGCTGTAAGGCCGTAAATGAGTGACATTGCGTCGAGCCGGTATACCGTGCAGAAGACATGTTGTGATCTCAGTCATTTATACACTATGGAAAGCGGGTATTCGGTATTATGAGTCTTAAGGCTCGAGACTGTACTTGCTATCTATCCAATCCTACTTGCCGTATTTTCAACACAGAATCTCATCGAAAGACTTCTGGTGTGGAAACTAGTCACATGTAAAAGGAGATCAGAGACGTTTTAAAATTCTGGTCCAGTGTGCAAATAAAAGAGTCGCCTACAGATGTTGCCACTTGTAGCATTTTAAACACATAATCTCACTGAAAGGGGAGGCACATGGCCTAGTGGTTAGAGCAGCTGATTCGCGATGCAGGGATTGCGGGTTCGAATCTCAGACCAGGCGATGTGAGTATTTAAGAGCGAAACACCTAAGCTCCACGCGACTCTGGCAAAAGGTAATGGCTACCTTTTGCTGACTCTTTCGCCACAACTTTTTCCCACTCTTTCCTCCTACATCTAGCAGCTCACCTGAAACGGACCGGTGTCACGTACAGGTGGGGAACCTATACGCCAATGAAACCGGGAAACCGGCCCTTATGAGCCAGGCATGGTTTGAGATAGAACAAACAACCACAACAATCTCATTGAAAGACTTCTGGTGTGCATACTAGTCTCATTTAAAAAGAGGCCAGTGACGTTTTAAACATCTCGTCCAGTGTGCAAATAAAATAGTTGCCCACAGATGCTATACGTTAATATTTTCCATTAAGATGTGTAGAACTAAGCCAATATGGAGAGCTCATTACGATCAATATAATCCTGGTAACTAGAGAGATTCAAGAGAAAAACCCATAAAGCATATCTAATAGAATATGTTATATATTAATATTATATTCCAGAAGAGGTTTTATCCCCGAGGCAAGACATCATGGAAACGATCGAAGCAGTATCGGTAGTATGAGTGGATCATTGTTTATTGCAGAGGCAGAAGTGCTTGGAGGGCTTCATGTATATATAAATACTATGAACACTTGTTTGGTAATATCTGGTGATAGATAACTTTGAGAATATTATCAGGTAATTTGCTGATCAGCTGTATTTATCTCTTACTGAAAAGTGCAGCAATATTTTCATTGAAAGTTGATGGAAGGTTATATATATATACTCTCGATAATACATACTTATACATACTTACACACACACACACACATATATCATACAATATATAGAGAGTAAATGAATCGATAAAGGAAATGAAGGAATGCCTTCCTATACATACATATATATATATACACACACACATATATATATATATATATATATATATATATATATATATATATATATATATATATATATATATATATATATATATATATATATATATATATATATATATATATATATATATATATATAAAATTATAATACAGGGTATCTAAGAGATACCGCCACGCTGAAAAATAGCAGTCAAAACCTGACTCTAAAACCACAATAAATGTCCACATAGGCGGGCTATTTAAGCTAGTCATGTACATACGTGCATATATATGTGTGTATACGTCCGTATATGTAAGTATACTGTTTATATACATATATCTGTATTTATGTACTTGAGTATGTTCCACCGATGAAGGCAAAGCATTATTTATGCAAAGCCAGAAATCCGGGATTTGGAATTATCTTGTTATTTTTACTGGTTTATTTTGTCTTCGTCTTCGCTCCTTGTGCTATGTGGACATTTATTCTGGTTTTAGAGTCAGGTTTTGACTGTTATTTTTCACCGTGGCGATATCTCTTAGATACCCTGTATTATAATTTTAAATAATTATTACCTTTGATAGTTTTTATTCCCATGCTGGCCAATTGATAAAATCAATATTTTAAATATCGATCTTATCCTTAAGTCTGTCATACCGGCCATGACGAAGGGAAATAGCCCTGAAACTCGAGTCGCCTTTATATATATATATATTTATATTTATATATTTATATATTTGATCCTTTATATTGAACACTCAATATTTCATCTACATTCAATACTTTCTTTCATGGTGCCATCCATTTTTATTTTATTTTATTTTATATTGTATATTGTATATTATATTATATATTGTATATTCCATATTCTATACCCCACATTAGTTCTGCAGGAATATAAATAAAACATAAAAAAACAGACAGTGTTGGAACTCTTTTAAGCAAAATAATATATTCCTCTATACACAATCATACAAAAAACCCCACCTTTTTTGTATTTATTTTTACTCGCATATATATATATATATATATATATATATATATATATATATATATATATATATATATGAACAAAATAGAAGAGGTTCAAGGATTAAATTTCCAAAAGCTCGGGTATGTAGATATCCTAAACAACATAATCTTTCATGCGTGTGCTTTTGAATATATATATACTCTTTCCGTTTTCTCACCTACTGCTTCTTCTCTGTTATCTTGGTGCTTTATGGTGGTTTAATTAAGACTTTAGCTCTTATTTCTAGCCGGTTGAAGCAATTCTGCGTCCTTTCGCTTTGTGCTAATTTATATATTATAGCTAAATAATGCTTTTTGCCTGCTAACCACCTATGTTACTAATGTTGATACCATCAATTTTAAATTTCATCCACAGATGATATTAACAGTAGTGACATCTTATTTCAAACCTTAGTGTCTGAATGTTTTATATATATATATAGGTAGGCCGGTAGGTAGGTAGGCCGGTAGGTAAGTAGGTAGCAATCCATGCCAGAATTATGGGTCATCGCTAAATTGCCAGAATGATGCCTATGGAATTTTCCGCATGGCAAATTGATAACATTTGATGGTCGACTTATTATTTCCCATATTATACTGTGTGTGTGTTATTTTAGTATTGAATGAAAATTTGCAAGGTATAGTGTAGCTGTCGTATTTGCATACGGTTATCATTTCAGTGATTAATCAGACGGAATTTTACATTTGCTGTAGTATTGTGAAAATGAATCTCTCGGACGAACGCTTATTTTGCAAGCATGATGCAATATAACTTAAAGAATTATTTTGCTTACGCCTTAATGAATCTATTACACTCGAAAAATAAAAAAAAAATAAAAAAACATGGATTGCGCAGTGTTTGCGTGTTGTCTGCTTCTAATGCGTGTGTGAAAGAAAGTGTGTTGAGATTTATTCCGCACTGATAAGAACGTTTGAATTTGCATATGTATTTGACAGACCCATATTCGTTCTTTATGTATGCTGTTGAAGATAAATGCTGCATATTATGGCATACTTTAGATACAGGTGATTAAACAATAGCTCTGCATTTCACAGAATTTCCATTTATTTGTAATTCTACATTATGTATTGAGAACATATAGAAGGGAAAAATACTTCTGTTGGGATAGTATTGCAATTTTTTTATATAATAGATAATAAAAATATAAATATATAATACTAGATACTAAAAATATATGTGTTAGTGGTTTATTGAGATGACACTGATTATTTTATCAACACACATTGTATATTTGACAGGCTGGCGCAATTATCGTTAAGTTTTTAACTCTCTCTTTCGAAGGGAAATTGAATGGTTGTTAGGCTATAAAACCATTCCGCAGACTGCTTACAAAAAAATTACTCCGATATACATTGATTCTAATCTAATAAGTTAAAGAAAACTTTCTCTTCTGTTTAGATAGGTTTACTAGCTGAAGATATTTACTTGTTTACAACACTCACTAGGTGAACAAAAGGATTGTCGGCATGTTTGTATCGAGAAGTATCGTTTTGTTTGTATCATGCGCTTTTTTAAAACTCTATTTCGAATGTATGTTAATAATAACAATGAAATTACTGTCTTGTGAATCTATTGGCTAATGTGCCAACACTTCCGGTAGTGGCACAACATTTATCCCATGTCTTTCGGCGAATATTTTACTTTATTTTTCTTTTGAATATGATCTAGCAGAATCGCAAAAGTTTATAAGAGAAATTCACTTAAACAGTAAGGAATTCTACTATAGCCTCGGGCCGACCAAAGCCGTGTGAGTGGATTTGGTAGACAAACGAAAACTGATGAAGCCCAGCCTATATATATATATATATATATATATATATATATATATATATATATATATATATATATATATATATATATATATAATCATAAATATATAAGGATTGACAGTAACCTGCTTCTCCAACATACTGAGAATTCAGAAATAGCAGCCAAAGAACTACTGATTCCAAAACTACAAATTTTACTCTTGTTCGGTGTGTATCAAAAATATCGCTATCAATTTAGAGTAAAATTTGTAGTTTTGGAATCAGTAGTTCTTTGGCTGCTATTTCTAAATTCTCAGTATGTTGGAGAAGCAGGTTACTGTCAATCCCTATATATTTATGATTATAAATGATTTTTACCGAAAAGGTTTTTTCATACTGAGCTACCCGGCAAAATTGTTAATTATTAATTTTATTACTAATTGACGATTCCCTGCCCTGCATATCTATCTATCTATATATATATATATATATATATATATATATATATATATATATATATAAATCAGTACTACGCTTACACAGAATAATTCCTGGTGTTGGTTTCTTCGACTAAAACCCTTCAAGACGATGCTCCAGCATGGCTACAGTCAAATGACTGTAACAAATAAAAGAATAAAAGAATAAATTGTGCGATATTTACAGTCAATAAATCTTTAACAGTTCGATGAACGAGCAGAAAGCAACATCCTCAGTAGATGACATTTGAAGCGAACAATGGAGCTTCTACACAGATGCTTGACATTCTAAACAGACCGCCCTTAAATCATGCCTTATCGTCTTTCCGAAAAAAAGACAAAAAAAATTAAAACATATTACAGTGGATAAATTCGTTTTCGATTTACAATGTGGAGACAAAATCAAAAATTTCAACTATTTTAAACATAAGCCATTTCATTCAGAGCTGCATCGAGGGCCAGAGAAGTAGCTAATTATAAAATTAGAGAATGCGAGTTCATAAAAAAAAATGCACCAGGACACCTTACAAATGATTTAAAATTCATTCTGCATTTTAGTTTTTATTTAAAATCACAACTCAAGGCAAATACAGTTTCAAAGGAAGAATATAATTGCTATTTTGCATTTAAAATAGAAACCAATAAAAAAGGCTTTCTGTGATCTCATACATCTATATGTATTTACAACCAAACATAAAAGTGTTCTCGTCTATTATTGTGTATATATATAATTTTTCTTGATATAATTTTTTTTCTTTTATAAGGTGGATTGCCTGGTTTCCAAAATGTATAAATGACGGAGATCACAAGATGCCCCTGAAATAGGCACTGGTTCGTTGCAGGGTTCAAGATCAACCATTTTCTGAGTGGAGGGGAGAAGAAGATTACATCGAACTCAGTGCCTGACTGTTATATTATTTCAACGTCCCGAAGAAATGAAAGTGAAAATTGATTAGGACCCGGAAGAAATGCCACTTGGCATTTTGTCCGATGTTCGAACGATTCTGGCAAGTCACGGGTTTATTGCTTTATAATAAAAAAAAATATAGAATTAAAACAAGGATGGAATATGATAGAATAACAGATAACTTTGTAAGAATGAAGACAAGTTGAAAGAGAAAATGTTTTCATAATAATTCATTTTGTTTTAATTCTATTTAGCTATTTTCAATACAGAGTAAAGCTGATCACAGACAACGTATCTGCTGGAAATGAAAGTATGTCTCCATGTGCTTGAGTTTGCTACATGATCGTTTTACAAGTGCGTCAATTACTGAAAAGGTTGAGAAAATTTGACTCATTGCTGGTAGCTTAGAATAAATGTAACAAAGAAATTAGAGATTACGAATTTATATGTATTGTTGATTGCCAGTTGCTGGACTCGTAAATTGGTAATTGTTACAAAGTTCATTATATCTTTGTACTTTTCCTTCAATGAAATAAACCTTTTTTACTTTTTCCAATTTGCTACACAAGATGTCTTACTAGGTAAATAATAAAATTCTGATTTGTTTATAGTGCATTTTCAAAATGCAATGTCGTGTTACTTATAGCAGAATCCCGAAACATTAAGTGAAATTTACCAATGGATTTCTTTCAGGTTTAAAATCCTTTTAAACTTTACAATCACTTTAAAGAATCTTCGTCTTGTTCCTTCTTTGCCCTGCTTCAATTCAGAATTAATACCTCGGTTTCGAGACAATTCACATGTTTTATACTCGATCTTTGTGAAGTAGGTTTCATACTTATTTTGCATGGAATTTTTATCTTTTTCATAAAGCTAAATTAATTTTCCTGTAAACACATAAATAAATCATTAGCTTTCCTGGCGTTCTACTCCAGACTATAAGAACATGTCAGAATTCGTGTGCATTGATAGTTCCACTCTAACTTTTCCTTAACGGCCTTTTCAGGAAGGTAGTTTTCTGTCAGCATTCGGAGCCTTTCGTAGATCAACTTTCATATCTTTTGTAGATCAGCTTTCACTGCCGCTAATTTCTGCATATCTACCTCTATTGCTGATTTGATTGTATGCCATCTAGTGACACAATGTATTTTTTTTAAGTCATTGCAAATAAGCTTTTACAACGATCTTATTCCTTCCACATTGAATGACGACAGCGATAAAATAAAAAACGTCGAATATTGAAGGTTACTACGTAATATATATACTACGTATATATATATATATATATATATATATATATATATGTATATATATATATATATATATATATATATATATATGTATGTATGTATGTATGTATGTAAGTATACATATATATGTATGTAAGTATATATATATATATATATATATATATGTATATATATATATATATATATATATATATATATATATATATATATGTGTGTGTGTGTGTGTGTGTGTGTGTGTGTGTGTATAAATGTATGTATCTACGTGACCAAGTGGTTTAGATGTTGAGTGAATGATCACGAAATAGTGGGATCGATTTGGGGGCCGGGTAGCCAGCCCTAAACCGAACATATGTAACAGTCGAATGCTGCTGCACCTCTCTCTTGAACACCCCTGCTGTTACAGCTTCCATGTCTCCCTAGATCAAGTGTGGGCGGATTGTGACGGTATTAATATTTGATCTCAAGTAAACAGGAAACTAAAACAACTTTTGAAAACTTTGTAAAAGCTACCGAATTGTATTTACTTGCGAGGGAGTTAAAATTAAATTGTATGTACGTATGGTCGCATGTATAAAGTGTAAATAAAATACACTTCAAAACTATTTCTACTCGAATTCATTTTTACAGATTTCCTCAACTACATCGTTGATTATTTCCAAAACAGAGAAAGTATTCTATTATTATCGAATTATTCTCAGTTTTGTTTCACAAACTTATCTCATTAGCATCCCAATAAAATCCGTTTATTTTTTTTTATTTCTGTATGAAGATTAACAATTTATCTACACAAACTCTCAACCAAACTAATACCACGCAGATTTAAAATTTTCTTTTACAAATGAACTCGCGATAATTCTGTAGGGTTAATACGTTCAAAAATCTTGAAGATCAGTATAAATCGGGACTTAATGTCGAATAATGTTAATGTCAGATAAACCAATAAATTGCAAGTACTAGGAGAGCAATGCAAGATTATCTTAGATAAAGTTTCTACAAAACCCTTTATATGCTAAGTTAGCATAACATTTGTATTATGAAGTTTCTTACGCAGGTTTAAAGCAACATGTCTACTGTGAATTTGAACTACGATTGACATGCTGTCAATCGTTAACCCCGTTTTCATTCACATATTTTCTCATTTACAATGCGACAGTGTACTCTTCTACTTCAGAGAATAATGAAGCAAACAAGCATTGTTCATAACGTGAGCATCATACTGATTTTAAGTTACTGCGAATGTACTATTGTTTATGTGTTTTAAAGCTTACTTTTGTAGTCTCTATAGAGACTTAGATTATAGCATAAAAAGCGAACTGAATGGAATATATTTCCTAATCACATAGCGCAATCTATTTAGATAGGCCAAACTTCTTAATAAATTGGTGATTAAACACAGTCTGGTATCGCGAACGTTCAATGAGAAGGTGACATACTAAAAGTTAATATGCAACTTACGATGATTGAGCTTGCTGTCAAACATATCTTTAATATTTTAACGTTCCAAGTTTGTCCACTAAGAAGGAAAACATAACACCCACAAATTCACAAGAGACAATAATAACAGACGACTGTAACGACTGTAATTTATCAGAGATAACTAAGTGGGGCTACATTCCTGTACAACATCACTAAAGAAGTAACGAAATTGTTGTTTCCGAATGGATGCTATACAGAATAATAGTTATTGATTCTCTTCTCACACTAACGTCGCCATTACTCTAATCAAACTCTATTGACAGTTGTTGCATTGGTTCGTTTGTATTTTTTGTTGATGTTCTTTCTTGTTGCATATACAATCATTGGATGACAATCTGATAAAAGAAAAACATGTCATTGTATATGCATGAGAGTATATGTCGTTTGACCAGCAGAAAATCTATATTGCTTATAACTCATTCAATTTGAACAATGGATGTGAAAGAAAATGTTCTTCAGTGAAGCTACGATACATTAAGTCAAAATAGAAATAATTGTATCTTGAGAATAAACAAACAAAAAGAATTCGTAGTTACTACGTTACACATACATGATTAACATACAGTTAATTGATGTAATTCTCTGTTTGACTCCGTCTCTAGCTCTTTCAAGCTGCGTTTATAAATAGGATCATATATACCCATAGACGCATGCACAAATATATACACATGCACACACATAAAGATATATATATTTGTTAGTGCCCGCGCATAAACACATATAAGTGTACATGTGTGTGCTTATGTGTGTATCTATTTATACCAATGTGTGTGTATACGTGTATATGTAAGTAGATAAACGTTTGTGATGTATATATATATATAATAATATTAGGGACAAAATCCAAAATTACAGGTAAAAAACTCAATTATATTATATTATATTATATTATATTTATCTTATGATATTTACTTTACTTTATATTATACTCATTTATTGTGCTTTTAATTATTAATTTTCTATATGTGATAGTGGATTTTCATCGATGAGTTCTTGAAAATTGGTTATTTTCCCTTCTTTATCTGTAGCCTTCATTCACTGAGGTTAGCATCATACGTATTCCGTTGAGGATAAAAACATAAGACCATTTGTTTGAACATATATTAACCTCCGCCTGGTTAAAACTATAATTAGTTCACTGTAGTTAAAATTAACATTACCACCTTATACGGTTAACATTATAACTAATCTTCTTTATAAAAAGTCCTTGCCTATTATGGCTGAACTTATAAGTAGTCGCTTGGGATTAAAATCACATCGTCATCAGGGGTATTGACATCACTAACCTCTTTTGGGTGAAAATATTTTAGATCCAATGTAGTTAAAAAAGTATACCTTGTTAAATCTGAGTGTGATTATATGCAATCTGCTGTAGTTGTTTCCTGTACAAAAAGCTGTAAAATAAATGAACATGAAAGATTTAAACACCAAATTACCATCTACTATCTCTAAAACAAAAAGTACACTTGGGTGAAGAGTGTAATTCTACGTAAACATTCTACAGAAAGTTAGACGTAAAAATGATAAGTGGGGTGCCATTGAACTTACAAGAGGGTTGATTGTACAGTAGGAGCAAAAGAAAACAGGAATAAACATTGACTTCAAATTTTGACACAACGAAAGCAATTTCAACGGAGCGAGTAAGTCGATTGCATCAAGCCCCAGTATACAACTCATGTTTATTTTATAGACCTCGAAAAGATGAAAGGCAAAGTCGAACTCAGCGGGATTGGAACTCAGAACGTGAAGGCGGACGAAACATCTGCAAAGCATTTCGCCCGGCGTACTAACGAGTCTACCAGCTTGCGGCCTTCTCAAAGAGCAACAAAAAAAAAAGCAGTAAACGTTACAACGGAGATTGGTTTTGGTTAAATTGCACACAATGGCTAATTATAATGTCTTCAAATGCAGAAGGAACCACGAAATTCTAAATCTAGCAGCCGATTGCGATGAGTGAAACCGTTCTATGTTAAGAAGAACCTTTGATTAATATGTAATCTTAGAGAGGCCGAACACGGCATTAGCATCTTTGATTATAAATCTGACGTCAGTTTCATTTAGTTCGAAAAAATAATAACAAACAATAACCGCAACAACAACAACAACTACGACAATCTATATTCTTTTATTCTTTTACTTGTTTCAGTCATTCGATTGCTGCCTTGCTGGAGCACCGCCATTAGTCGAACAAATCGACCCCAGGACTTATTCTGTCGTTCTCTAAGTAACAGGGACGTAAACGCAACAACATCGTTGTCATAGGCAATTAGCCGTATTCGACGCACCACCGCCCAACTCACTGCAGCTAAACTGTGTGAGATGAGAAAGCTATGACAACATAGAGATGAGAAAGCTATGACAACATAGAGAGATATTAATTTATTGTAATTTATAATTTTTTTTCCAATGAAAAGTTTGTAAAATAATAGTTTTATAAATCATTTTGTTGCTGTAAAAGGGATGAACTATCGTTAAAAATGCAAATATTTACAAAAACTATTGGGGAATCCTCCTGAGCATTCAACACAATTTCGATTTTCAAATTCATTGACAATATATTGGATCCTTGTATCTGCATTCTTGATTTATTTTAATTCAAGTGGAAGTTGTGGGAATTTCCTTGAATAGATCTGCATATCTCCTTTCAAATATGATTAGTTTGAGTAACGCATCACCACTGTTGCTAAAATATTTTCCCCTACTGTGAAAGTATCCTTGCTTTCATTATCAGGCCGAATATAAACAACTAGTTGGGTACTTCATTTGCAATTAATCTGCTCTGTTATTTTATATCTCGGTTAACCCTCTCGTTTAGATTTGCCGAAGCCATTATAATTTAAAAGCTGCAAAATTGTTTCAATGTATATTTTTGTAAATATTAATAAACCCCAGCTTGTCAAAGCGTTACGCGTACCTACAAAATTATCGTTTGTTATTACATTTAAGAAGACAGTTGTTAGTTGGCTACAAACGACGGGAGTTTGATGTCTGTAGCTGATGAAAACTAACGATGCAGGAACACGTATCTTTCAGTCCGGTGAAATCATTCATACCCATCTTGGTGCGTTGCTACATATATTTTCTATATGTATGATGTCTCTTCCCTAACTCTTACTGCGGTTAAGGTCTTACCACATGTGAATGTACACGAAAACATCAAATACACAGCTTAATACAATTGGTGCAGCTGTTACGTCATATAAATCAGGAAAATCAACATGACTGACCTGATTGAATTTATATATTGGTATGCAGATTAGTTTTGTCAAGACATTAGTCTGCGTCTACTATTTATTTCGAATCTGGACGCTAACAAAGGTAGGACACAGTATTGGCTTATAAGCCTTTAATAAATTTACTCGTATATTATGATTGCATAACGAAATACAGTGCCCCTGCCAGTGGCTACGTTGAGTAGCCAGCAGTAAGTAATGCTGCAGCGCAAGGTAAAACTTGTTAAAAAAAACGTCTACAAATACAAGTATTAAAATTAAAATTACATATAAAGAAAATTCCTTGGCTTACTGCATTAACGACGTCAGCGCCAAATTTCATATTTAAAATTCGATGTTTGTGAAACGCCTTTAACCAGTGTTTGACAAATGAAATGAGCTACTTCATTTTCACTGATAGCTTTGAACTAGTTGCTCATAGCACACTATATGCCATAACGACTCTCTTGCATGGTATCTGTCATTACAGCTCGTTTCCCTTTAATACACTGTTCATTATTAACGCCGTTGCTAACAGAATTTCCAATAAAATTTACTTTATTGCTTTACCTGTGTTGTGTTATATAACGCTAGGAATTTTTACAATTATGTTACGTTTCAAGAAAAAATTATAACAAATATTACATAGACGCACACACACGCACATTTATACATACACGCATGTGCATGCGTTTGTGCATCTATGTGTGTGGGTGTGTATACACATTTATAAGCCCTTGGCCCTCTCTCCTCTTCTGTCATTATTTACACACACACACACACATATACGTATTTATACATTACATATTTTATATATATATATATATATATATATATATATATATATATATATATATATATATATATATGTATATATATTATACATATATATTTTTTCATATGCGCATGTATGCATGTATGTTTATTCATATATATATATACATATATATATATATATATATATATATATATATATATATATATATATATATACACGTATATATAAGTGTATGTATGCAATATGACTAAATATATATGTCACTGTATATATATATATATATATATATATATATATATATATATATATATATATGTATGTATGTATGTATAAACATATACATTTATGTGTGTGTATACGTGTTTTCTTACGAATATAAATATGCGTGTATACTTGTATGTATGTCTCTTTAAAACTCAAGTGTGTACGTGCCCATACTTTTGTAATTATAACTTTTGAACGTGTATAATTCATGTTTACACACATGGACTAATATATTAATCCTATAGAGAAATTGATTTTTTGTTCTGTTCTGAAGCCAGAGCTACTAATTCTCATGTTTTACAAAGCACCAACATTGATTTACGCCAGAGTGCGATATATATTTTATGTAGAATTAATTAGATCATATAGTGAGTGATTCCTAATTTCCTCCCACATTCTTTATAAAATCTACACCTTTAGATGTTTCATTCTAATGTATTTAGTTAAAAAACTAATATATGTTAATTTATTTAACGTAGTAAAACATAGGCTCTATGGTGAGTTGCCGAATTACCTTCTCTCACGTAACTGCTCCTAGACACACGCTTACATACTTACGTATATACAAACATACACACAAGCATATATAGAGATATATCGGTGCAGGCGAGGTTGTGTGGTTAGAGGCCGAAACGTTAGTACGCCGGGCGAAATGCTTAGCGGTATTTCGCTGTCTTTGTCCTGAGTTCAAATTGCGACGAAGTCGACTTTGCCTTTCATTCTTTCGGGGTCGATTAAATAAGTACCAGTTACGCACTGGGTTCGATATAATCGACTTAATCCGTTTGTTTGTCCTTGTTTGTCCCCTCTGTGTGTAGCCCCTTGTGGACAGTAAAGAAATAAGAGGCTTTCTCCCCCATAACAAGGTTTGAGGTTCAATCCCACGGCGTGGAACATTGGGCAAGTGTCTTCAACTGTAGCGTCTTCTGCTCGGGACGGCCAAAATCTTGTGAGTGGATTTCTAGAGGGAAACTGAAAGAAGCCCGTCGTGTGTGTGTGTGTGTGTGTGTGAGTGTGTGTGTGTGTGTGTTTGTGTGTGTGTGTGTGTGTGTGTGTGTGTGTTTATCTATGTCTGTGTGTCTTTGTTTATGTTTGTCCCCTTGACAACGGGTGTTGGTGTGTTTACGTCCCGTGACATAGTGGTTCGGCAAAAGAGACCGATAGAATAAGTACTAGGCTGAAAACAAGAAATCCTAGGGTTGATCTATCAGACTAAAAAATCCTTCAAGGTGGTGCACAGAATGTCGACAGTCAAATGACTGCAAAAATTAAATGATATCTATGTGGAGGCCGAATGGATGAAAGACAAAGTCGACCTGGGCAGAATTTGAACTTAGTACCTAAAGACGGAAAAAACGCTGCTAATCATTTTGACCGGCGTGATAAAGGGTCTTCCAGCGCGCCACCTTATCTATGCCAGGTTTACAGCTCACACTAGAACTATGGGAATCTAAGTTACGTATAAACCTATAGTAGGACGGCTTTTTATTTCCCTTTACTCTTCTCATCCAAAAATGCATACATTGACTTTCCAGTTTTGAAATAAGTAAAACTCATTTGAAATTAGTTGGCTCACTTAGATGGTGAGAGCTGTTCCTGAAATTCATTACACGGGAATTCATCACATACTGCACTTCGTTCTGCTTACTATGGGGCATTCGAACCATATAAGACGAAATATATATATCGTAATTTAACCACACAAAATTTCATTTACGCCTAAACTCATGCACACTAATGCGGGTGTAACCTCTAAAAAACGTGCACAAAATAGGGAGTAGTAAAACAGTCGACAACTGGTCTTTTGTCCTGTACTTATTTCTCGTGTATTTACGTATTATTCACTTGCTGGTGATGTGCTGTACTTCATGTGTATTTTATATGTGTGTGTGTGTGTGTGTGTGTGTGTGTGTGTGTGTGTGTGTGTGTGTGTTTAAGGAAATATGTCAAGAAAGAGTTCGTCAATAAAAAAGGGATAATAATATCTAAATATATAGCATTGCATTATTTGGTATTAATATTTAAATATTCCTCGTACAAATTGTGTTAATGAGACAAATGCTGTACAAGATGCCAAAGAACTGAAGTTATGGTAATTTGTTAGAATAAAGCGGGAAGATGTAAATTAAAATCTCCTGTTAGTGGAAGTGAATATAATACTTGTATCGTTTCGTTTATTGCATATTATATAAATTTTACCCTAAAAGCATTGGAATCAAAGTGAGGACATGAAAGCGTAGTATCTTAGTTTCATTACTATAATAGATATTCTTGCTTGTATTTAGGTTATTGATCTAATATAAGAGCTCTCGTTCACTTGCACATACCCACAGACACTCATATATGTGTATATATATATATATATATATATATATATATATATATATATATATATATATATATATATATATATATATATATATATATAATGTTACTTTCCCTCCCTATGTGTCTATCTACACTTCTCTCTCTTTCCATATATACATACACGTGAGTGTGTCTTTGTGATATTCAAGCTATTTGTTCCTTGAGTGTGTTCCATATCTAATTAGTTAGTACTATAACCATGTCTCCGCACAATACATATGTAGAAGTAATGAATCAAGAGGAAATATGTAAATATGTAGTTTATCCTTTACTTTCATTCTTCAACGATCTCTGTGTAGCCTTGCTCTGTAAAACAAATTCGTCATAAAGTGTTCAACGAAAATCATTGTATGTTAAACATGCAACGCAACAAGTCAAGCACATTTAAGAACAGCAAAACAACCAATGCTGAGCATTTTTATTGTTTAAAAAAATGGTCATTATTAGGAAATGCTTCGAAAAACCTAAAGAATCTACGTTTGGTATGTTCCAACTGTAACAATCAAGGTATTTTTTCAGTGGGGATGGTGTAGAAATAATGGTTGGAAGTTTCGGTTTAGGACCAGCAATGTCGGGTGGGGATGTAAGTCAATTAAATCAACCTCAATGCTCAACTGGTACTTACTTTATCGACTATCAAATGGATGAAAAGCAAGGTTGACCACGGCGGAATTTGAACACGCAACGTGAAGAAGGTCGAAGTGCTAACGATTCCGCCAGCCCGCCTAGAAATGATGATGTACTGTTTGAGCCAACGAGTGACGCCGATCTAATGTAAATGTGTAAGAGTATGGATTTTTATTATACTTATACAAAGAAAATATGTGTATATTTGCCGGGAAGAAAGACTGGTTCTCCGTCGGTTACAACGACCGGGCATCCATTTGATCCGACCAACGAAACAGCCTGCTCGTGATATTAACGTGCAAGTACCTAAGCACTCCACAGACTCGCGTACTCTTAGCGTAGTACTCAGGGGCGTTCAGCGTGAAACAGAGTGTAATAAGGCTGGCTCTTCGTAATACAAGTACATCTCATTTTCGCCAGGTGAGTGAACTGGAGCAACGTGAAATAAAGTGTCTTGCTCAAGAACACAGCGCGTCGCCGGGAATTGAACTTACGATCTTACGATCGTGATGTGAACGCTCTAACCACTAAGCCACACGCATTTACAAGGAAGAAAGACTAAGAAAGAGGGAAAAGGGAAAGAAAAAGAGAAAACAATAAGAGACGGCAAAATTTTGACTTACTAAAATTGTGTCGACTTCCAGAGCTGGCAGAATCGTTAGAACACCAGTCAACGTGCGTAGTAGCATTTCCTTCGTCTTTATGTTCTCAATTCAAATCCCGCCGAGTTTGTCTTTCAGAGTCGATGAAATAAGTATCTGTTGGGCATTTACCTCCCAGAAATTGTCAACTTTGTGCTGAAATTTAAAACCAATATGTCTAGGTTAAAATTTCAGTAATTAGCTTATTATTCTATTCTTTTCCTATTTTCAAGTCATTCGCCCCCTCCTCTCTCTCTCTCTTTCTCTCTCTTTCTCCATCCATTGGTTCTTCCCAATTAAAACGCTTGGCTTTTAAGTTCTTCAATCACTCAATATCAAACATCTACAACTTTCTTCTCTTGTCTTTACCTGTGTTGTTATTATATATTTGAAATCACACACCAGGAAGCTTACATGGGGAGATCTGCATGCCTTATACGACTGCTCTATCTTGTCTGCAAGTGGACACAATTTCAATAAGTCAAACATTTATCTGGTATGTTATTTAAGAGAACGTTATCCGACTTTGTGAGAAGTTTGCCTCCCAACTGTACAACCCCGGGTTTCGTCCCACGGTATACCATCATAGGCAAATGTCTTCTACTATAGCCTAGAGCCGAACAAAACATTGAGTGAATTTGGTTGACAGAAACTGAAATAATCCCATCATATGTATATATATGGAGTGGCTGTGTTGTAAGTAGCTTGCTTACCAGCCACATAGGTCCGGATTCAGTCCGGCTGCGTGACACTTTGGGTAAGTATCTTCTACAAAAGCCTCGGGCCGACCAAAGCTGTGTGAGTGGATTTGGCAGACGGAAACTGAAAGAAACCCCTCTTGTATATATATATATATTTATATATATATGAATGTATGTATCTGTAACCGGTGTTTGTCCCCGTAGCTTACTGGCTCGGCAAAAAGTACCGATAGAATAAGTACTAGGCTTACAAAGAATAAGTCCTGGGGTCGATCTGCTCGACTAAATGCGGGGCTCCAGCATTGCCGCAGTCAAATAACTGAAGCAAATAAAAGAATAAAAGAATAAAAGAATAACAGAATGTATATATAACTATCCTTGCGTGTTTTTAACATTTTGCTTGTCCCGCACCACCACTGGACAACCGGTATTGCTTCGTTTTCGACCCTGTAAAATGGTTGTTCGGGAAAAGAGATCCATAGCATTAGTACGATTATTTGCTTAAAATATAAGTACTTCTTGCATCGATGTTTTTCTTTTTTCGACTAAGCTCTTCAAGACGGTGCCCCAGTATGGCCACAGTTCAATGACTGAAACTAGTAAAAGATTAAAGCTGTGTAGATATACGAATGGAATATAACTGCTATTGTTGCGTTGTATACACTTTGGTATATCTATGTGTTTGTTCACACAGACACATACACAAACACACATATACGTACACATGCATGCATGTACGTATGTATGTATGTACAAGGTGAATTCCAGAAGTTTTGAGCCCTTTTGGAGAGGCAGTTATAGCTGTCGCAGATTATTATAATTTTAGTATATCTTTTCTATCCATTTAATTATCTGATCTTCCAACTTTTTGCAGACAATGCGATGGCTGTAATAGTACTTTGAGCACACGCTATTAAAAACAAGTTATCACAGGTGGCTAAGTTTCAGAATCCAGTCGGGAATTGAAGACTACTAGGAAGCCCACTACGCAATACGTTTTTGAGTGAAACTGGACAAACGCGCAATAGGAAACTTATGAACTTATGAAATACTTCCAAAACCAGAAATAAATATTGTATTCAATCCAGTCTCTTAGAATACCAGGTTGAATACGACTTCTTAGCTGCGTTCTCCCATTTAAAAGCAAAATTCCTAACGGATTCACTTAACTTTTCTGATACCTAATAACACTCACATCTCCTGCGACGCTATTTTTCGAAGAATCGTATTCCTTATTAATTAATTACTTGCTAATTACATACCTTTCCTACTCCGAATAATTTCGATTATATATCATTTTAATCTTTTAAGACATTTTTGTAACTACTTTCTATAAAATAGGTACAAGCACGTTTAATTTCGATTATCCTTTATGCGTCATCGAGGTTTTCTTATGCATCTTACATATTATTATGAATAATTACTCTCACAATTTTTGTTATAACATATAATGAACCATACCCGTAACCATTTTAATCAACATACCAAACTCTAGTGCTTGAAGATTTGTAACGTTGATTCCATGTATTTCCATGTTAATTTTATGTGTGATTAAATTCAACTCCAAGCCGTGTGATGTTGGATTTATTATACGCTTCTTTGAACATATGATTTAGTTCTGATGTTGATCACAATTAGATCTTCTCTGTATTCCTGTGTCGTCTTTTCCTTTTCTTTCATCTGTTTTCTCCTTTTTCATGTTTTCTTTTCTTTTACTTCTTCGTTTTCTGCCTCTATTTTCAATCTATCGATTGCCACCTTTGTATGTAATAAAATTTTCCTATGTTAAAACATCATATCAGATCCGATAATATTATTAACATCAAAACCATGTTACAAAGTGTTTGCCGTAAATAACAACAGTACGCTTGTAGTGCTTTGTGATCGCGTAGGCAAGTATGTGCACGTTTCTGAAAATAATTATTGTTATGAAAAATATATGTTTCTTTCGAAAACTAAAAATTGGCAGTTATAATTCCTCACCCAAAACTATGTCATTGACTTTATTGGAAACAATATCAATATACGTTGTACAACACATCACCTCTGTAATGAAATTGGCATCTCTTTAAATAATAGAATAGTTTAACCTGAACATATTCAATTATGAAATACTGTATTCAATAATATGTCTATATAAGTGAAGCTGATTACAGTAATTCTTAGCATGGACGAAATGTGGATTCTGATCTCTAATGAAGTTTAATTGCACTGCAAAGTTTAAAAAAGAAACTAACAAAAACCTCGTTTTGTTTTCAGCACATCAGTCTTCTATGAAATTAAGAAAATCAATTTCGTTGTGTAGAGAAACCTATTTGTGGTATTAACTTTAGCAGGCAATAATTTTTTTTAATAAGTAATTAAATGCCGGATACAACCGATGATGATATTTGAATAACTGTAGTTAATATCTTTGTATAAATGTTTTATGTCACATTTTTGTTGATATTTTTAAGAATATTTCTTCTTTTCAATTTTATTCAGTTTTAATTTCTTTACTCTAACTTATAGTTGTCCACTTTCTTTCATATTGTTATTGTTGGTGTTGTATATGAATTCCATTGTTGTTGTTGCTGTCATTGCTGTTGTTGATCTTATTGTTGTTATGATTGTCGTTTCTCGTCTACCTCTTTGCCTTCTCATTTCAACTTCTGCAATTACTCTATCCACCTTTTCCATCACCTCTCATTCTGATAATTAATATCTTCACCATCTTATAATCCTAATATCACCATCAACATCATTTTCACCACCATCACGACTATCCCTTGTATCACTATCATTCCTATCAATCTCCTCTCGGATTTTATCATTTTTCAAATCATTCTTCGTTCTAGAATGTTCCGAGTGATCAATGCCTCTACTTTATTTTTAATTTGAATTGCTACTGTGTTCTAATGTTCTATCATATTGCCCTTGTGGCATACAAAGTAACTGGTATTATCGTTATTAATATTATTATTGTTGTTTTTATTATTACTATCAACATCATCATCATTATCTGCATCAACATTGTTTGAATTACTGTTGATAGGACAAGTTCGATCTACTAAATTTAGCAATCATGAGAACTGGTATTGATTGGACTACAGAAAAATGACGAAAAATTTAAACTGACCCGTAAAGATTCCGCTACATAAGTGGCCTTGCCATTTACTTACTCACACACACACATATGTGGTGGGGGGCATATTCTTAAACGTATGTGTATACATGTGTGTACACACACACACACACACACACACACACACATATATATATATATATATATATATATATATATATATAAACACATATATATATATATATATATATATATACATGTAGGTAACATATATATAAATATATGTATGTATGTATGTATGTATGTGTGTGTGTGTGTGTGTGTGTGTGTGTGTGTGTGTGTGTGTGTAATGATGTATTATCTATCAATACTGAAACAGAGCTTAAAACAAGAAATATCTAACTAATAATACTGCCGAACAAAGATCTTATAGTTCCTGTGATATAAATATTCTAATGTTTTGCAGACATAAAACGTGCTAGACCATACGAATCGCTGCATTATGATGTACCGGATTCAAAAAGTTTAACCTTTAATTATAACTTTTTTTATGTCGAGGGTATGAATGAACTGTAGAGCCCGAAACAAAGTTTCGAAACAAATTTTCGTGCGTGTATCTTCCAACCAGTGGAGGCGCAATGGCCCAGTGGTTAGGGCAGCGGATTCGCGGTCATAGGATCACGATTTCGATTCCCAGACCGGGCGTTGTGAGTGTTTATTGAGCGAAAACACCTAAAGCTCCACGAGGCTTCGGCAGGGGATGGTGGCGAACCCCGCTGTACTCTTTCACCACAACTTTCTCTCACTCTTAGTTTCTGTTGTGCCTGTAATTCAAAGGGTCAGCTTTGTCACACTGTGTCACGCTGAATATCCCTGAGAACTACGTTAAGAGTATACGTGTCTGTAGAGTTCTCAGCCACTTGCACGTTAATTTCACGAGCAGGCTGTTCCGTTGATCGGATCAACTGGAACCCTCAACGTCGTAAGCGACGGAGTGCCAACAAATTTTCCAACCAATTTTCAATTTCTTTCCTAATGTAGCTGCGTCTTGGCACAATATACACCTTTTCATTGATCATAGTTTTTCAGACATCTCTCCGCAGAGAATTATCGCTTGGCTCAATCCTTAGCACGCCAAACAAATTGCTTAGCGTAGTTTCGCTCGTCTTTATGTCCTGAGTTCAAGTTCCATCGAAGTCGACTTTACCCTTCATTCTTTCGAGGGTCGATGAAATAAATACCAGTTGAGTACTGGGGTTAAAGCAATCCACTACTCCCTTCTCCAATAATTTCAAGCTTCCTGCCTATAGTAGAAAGGATTATTACTATTATTATTGTTGCTGTTGTTGTTGTGGTAGTAGTAGTAGTAGTAGTAGTAGTAGTAGTAGTAGTAGTAGTACTGCAGCAGCAGCAGTAGCAGTAGTAGTAGTAGTAGTAGTAGATTGAAAGGAAAAGGTTATCATTATCTTCATCATTGTTATGTCTAGTGTCGTAATGAAAGGGTAACTAGAATTTTTTTTAATTACAGGGTATTGGTGTTCTACAAAAACAAAATTCAGTTACTCCATTGTTATTCCACTGTTCGGCTGAATCAATTATTTTAATGAAGAGAGATCTTCATAATTTATTTATGATTACCAGTACTACGACCTTCACATGTTAAGTCATGATACTGCAAATAATCTACATATGCGACAACTTCAAATCTTACTATTAAGGAGGTTATGTCCGTCTATCTCTCCGTCTGTCTGTTTGTCTATCTGCTCCCTATTCACGGTCAAACGGCTGGTCACGATGTTTTTCGGGATTACGAAGGAGATAATCAGGAAGGTTTTTAGCGAAGAAAAAAACGTGAGAAAAGGTTTGATTATTTAGTGGATATTGAGTTTTGCATTAATAGTTTTGTATTAATTGTATTATAGGCGTAGGAGTGGCTGTGTGGTATGAAGCTTGCTTACGAACCACATAGTTCCGAGTTCAGTCCCACTGCGTGGCACATTGGGCAAGTGTCTTCTACTATAGCCTCGGGTCAACCAAAGCCTTGTGAGTGGATTTGGTAGACGGAAACTGAAAGAAGCCCGTCGTATATATGTATATATTTATGTATATATATATATATATATATATATGTGTGTGTGTGTGTGTGTGTGTGTGTGTGTGTGTGCGTTTGTGTGCCTGTGTTTGCCCCAACATCGCTTGATAACCGATGCTGGTGTGTTTACGTCCCCGTAACTTAGCGGTTCCGCAAAAGAGACCGACAAAATAAGTACTAGGCTTACAAAGAATAAGTCCTGGGGTCGATTTGCTTGGCTAAAAGAGGTGCTCCGACATGGCCACAGTCAAATGACTGAAACAAGTAAAATAGTAAGAGTAAATCACCTTTGTTTTTTTTTCTAAAATTCCGGCGGCGAGGATTAACTCTGGAGTACCCCACCCCCACGCCGTATAATTCGTAGATTTAGAGAGTTTAGATTTGCGATACTGTCCCTTTATTTCACATCATAGATGAGCAGATTTGCTATCTTACTATAATGGGCGTTATGTCTGTCTGCCCATCTCTTTGTCTGTTCCCGCTTCACGCCAAGACGGCTGGACCAATGGTTACGATATTTTTCCGGATTACAAAGACAGTCGTCAGGAAGGTTTTTAGCATCAAAAAATATGATTATTTCGTGGATATCGATTTTTGAATTGATAAACCTTTGCATTTTTATTAAAAATTCACCGACCATGAGTAACTCTGCATTTTCAGCGTAGAGCTCGTGGCTCCATCCTAGATACGAAGCGGTGTCGTGAGGATGGTTAATAGCGAAAATAAAATGGAAAAAGTGGTGTCAGTATATAATGTGTGTGATTATTTTGTGGTAGTTGAAGTGTGTCAGTCTCGAGCAGGATTCGAAACAACTAATCGAAGCGGCTGTTGTTTATATCTCAGTCTTGTCAATCAAAATAACTCATGGTACTAGAACGTCCCGACATTATTTGCATAGAAAAGTGAGAGGTAAGTCTTAGTTTGATTTTTTGCAACCCTAAAGATTTCGCACACGCATTCACAGCAAACAAGGCACAGGGCCAGATTTCAGATTGTGTAGGTGTATTTTTACCCAATCCGATGTTTACACACGGCCAGTTATACCTCACTATGAGTAAAACAATGAACTCTAGTAATTTGGAAATTAGTGTCAATCAAACAGAAGAAGTTTTGTAATCATATTGATATTAGCGAAAGGAATATGATTCATAATTTAAATAAGGAAATGTGTGAATTTTGAATGTATAAGAATATAAACAAGCGTAAAATAGTGTAAACAACTAAAATACAAGTATATCTAAATAACATTTTTTCTTAATACATTTTATGTAGTGGTCGCAGGAAGCTCTGGCTTTCATTTGGAGTGGTTCACATAACCATTCATGATACAGAGGCTGGGAGCATATTTCAGTTCAGGAGTGAATTGTCATCATATGTCATATAGCTGCAATAGAATGCTGTATCACCAACAATAATGTGATTTCTCTAAGACATAACCCAGTAGTCTATCAAGCCCATTTACACATTTCTCAATTCATACTGCTGTTATGAATTCCCTCCTTCATTTAATGCCTCTGTCGTAGATGGGTAGATTTGCTAGTATCCTGTAATTCACACAGATTCAGTCAATCCCTTACTGTTTTAGTCAATTCTACTGAGGCGATAACTAACTCAAAAGCAAGATTATCAGAACTACTAAAATAAGATTTCTTCACCTACGAAATTCTAGTCTCTCATTTGGCATTCAAACCGCACTGGAGTTAAAAATCAATAATTATACAACATTTTTGTTCCATATGAGAGGTGGAATACATATTATCTGATTTTGGTGATAGTTTGTGGCTTCCGTACACTTCACAATTTCATCTTTAAAAATCACTAGTCTTAAAACGATACTGCCTTCATAAACATCGTTTCTATGGAAGTATCGAAATTATTAACACTGTATAGTATTAAAACCGAAAGTTAATATTCAATTTTATCTCAGTCCTTAAACAATGATGACGTTTGGTTACAGGTTTTCAACAAAATGATCTCTAGTTCGTTTTTCCTCTTAAAGCGAGGAAGTGTATGTAAACTGTTGCAAAAGTGATCTAAGGAAGAGCACCGGTTTTCGGTGATGTTTACATTCATATGCAAATGTATACACTCTCGTAATTACATATACATACATGCATATCTACACACACACATAACTACATAGATATAGACGGACAAATAAACAGACAGCTTGCTAGATAGATAGATAGATAGATAGATAGATAGATAGATAGATAGATAGATAGACACACACAGACACACAGACGGACACGCAGACAGACACACAGACAGACACACAGACAAACGCATAGACAGATAGATAGATAGATAGATAGATAGATAGATAGATAGATAGATAGATAGACAGACAGACAGACATACAGACAGACAGACAGACAGACAGACAGACAGACAGACAGACAGACAGACAGACAGACAGACAGAGATATGGAGATTCTGTTCAATTTCCGTCTCTAGAATGCCATTCCTCGTATATTGAGTCAAACACGGCTGGAGTAGAAGACACTTTCCTGAGGTGTTGTACGGTGGTAATAGAACCCAGAATGTTCAGTGCATTTATCTAATTGTGAATATGGGTTAATGATGTAAGTATTTCTATGTAGGTTCCATTGATCTTCTATTTTTCTTTATTCTCAGATTAGATACTGGCACAATATAACGATCTGAAATGTATATTGAATATCGAAGAAAAAGAAAAAGTATGTTTACATCACAGCTTAATATTAAGTAAAGCGCCTGGTTTCTATAATTAAGAAATGTTAATACGGATCACGATATACACACGAACATATGCACACATACATACATAATTACCTACATACATACATATGTATACATGATTTCATTTATGTTTTTTCATATATATATATACGCATGTATATGCGTGTGAGCGTACATGTGTTGTTTAAAGACATACAACGAATTGCCAGAAGACCGACTGGCGAATTTGCGAACAAAAGGACAGGAATATTATTAGTAGAAATAAGATGAACCAAAGTGCTATAAATGAATGAATATTTTCTATAATATAAGGTTTCTTTAATTAAATCCAGGGATATGTTTTTTTACTTTTATTTCACAATTATTAAGTGATAATTAAATACCTGCAACGTCATTTGGAAACAGGTTTCGATATGGTTTCAGACAAGTTTCGTATTATATATTCCTTGTTGATTAATGAAAATTTAATGTAAGCAATAAATTAAAATACGAAAGTATATCTCTCTGAATATTTAATAATTAAAATTTTGAGTGTTGTGAATTGCATAGAAATCATAAATTGAATAGAAATTAATCAATAATTAAATAATAATTTGTGTTACAAAACCCAGTAAGATAATGGAAATACTTTTCACAATGATCTGATTGAAATTCAGCCAGACGTTTTGCTAAGATGATTCAGTCACCGAAGGGCGATATAAGGCGCTATCTAAATAGCACCGGACATTTACGGTTGATAAAATAAATACCTGTCAAGACCCATGTTCGATTTGATCTAACGTAGCGTCCACTAATGAATCCCCTTTATCCAGTATTAAGAATCGATGTTCTAGTGTATATATATATATATATATATATATATATATATATATATATATATATATATATATATATATATATATATATATATATATATATAGTGAGAGATAGGAATGTGCATGATCACGAGAGAAGACGGGGTTGGATCTACGCTATTGAGATGCTGGCTGAATATTTCACTTGAGATATTTATTTGCATCGTTAACACCCGAAGACTTCATTATATATAATAGGTGACCTATTGTAAGCCTGACCATTTCATTTCGCCATCCATCATTAATATCACAAAGGTGAGATAACCCGAGAGAGTAGATTACTGAATCGCTACTTTATAATTCGAATGTTCAAATCTTTGCAGTCAATTGTATATTCTTCATCTAGCTGTAGGAAGCAGGCTGCTGGTTTTTGTAGTGAAAGTCAATAAGGTTAATTATCTATAGAATCACACTCCGTCTTCTGACTTAGCTTCCAATTGACATTACTGTACTAAAATTCAAGGGTTATAAACCACGTCGAATAAACATTTATTTGGATACTCAGAAACTAGGTTTTAATTGTATCTTATTGCATGGGCTGCGGTTATAATTATTTCCCCTTTCCAGAAAATGTTCTCTGTAATGCCGAGAAGTCACGTTATCTCTTTTGGTCACATTGGCTTATTTTGCATTCATCTTATATATATCTAAAGGTAACAATATAATACAAAAATACTAGTAGTGTCAGTAAAACCTATCACACACACACACTCACACACAAACACATGCGCACACATACACACATACACACGCACGCACAAATACGAATGCAAAGAGAAAGTAAGATGAAGATAGGTTTAGCTGTAAATGGGTATATCAAATAAACCCGAGGAAAATTTCTTGATTATTTTGAAGATAATAAGACTTCTGGGAGTGAATGGAGAACCATGAAATATATATTTTCTTTTCAAATTTATTTTCTAGAGATGGCTTGAATTCCTCATCTATAGCACTGAACGTGAAGTCTTGGGAAAACATCCATTAGGAAGCTATATGTTTTGTTATACACTTTCCATTTAAACTCTTTTACTTGTTTGAGTTATTAAACTACGGCCATGCTGGTGTACCACCATGAATTTTAGTTTAACGAATCGATCCTGGGACGTACTTTTTTAAGTCTAGTGATTATTTTACGAGGTCTTTTGCGGGGACATAAACGCACTGACATAGTTTGTCAAGTGGTGGTATATACATACGACGGGATACTTTCAGCTTTCGTAGATAGATAGATAGATAGATAGATAGATAGATAGATAGATAGATAGATAGATAGATAGATAGATAGATAGATAGACAGATAGATTTAATCCTGCATTTATAACGACCTAAGTTAGTGGTACTTGTTGCACCCAGCCAATACAGGTCTAATGGACGCGAGCGTAGCCGGTTCAGTACAAAACATGCCTAGTATAATAATCCTTTCTACTAAAGACACAAGGCCAGAAATTTTGCGAGAAGGGACTAGGCAATTACATCGACCCCAGTGTTTCACTGGTGCTTATTTATCGTTGACCCCGAAAGGATGAAAGGCAAAGTCGACTTCGGCGGAATTATCTCAGCACGTAGCGACGGGCGAAATACCGCTAAGCATTTCGTCCAGCGTGCTAATATTCAACCTGCAGGTTTTTCAGTAAAGAAACATACCACCCCAACACCATCACATTTCGTTCAAAAGTCCAGTGACAGTTAGGAAAGATGTGATGAAGACAGGTAGAGACTGCTACTGCAAGTCCTCTGCTTTGACCCTGTACATAGGTGAAGATAGAGTGATGGGCCCTTTTTTGACAGCCGCGTATTACTAAACCCTCATTCGCTGAACCACTGAGACAGTCTAATAGCATCATATGATTTTAAATATTGTTTATCTGATTTAGCTCTGACTGACATTAATCCGACAGATCCATAACCATGGAATATTTAGATTAGGGATATTTTTTTCATTCTCTGAGAATTGTTCTGCTATATTTTAATACCACCTCTTTTCTGTCGATATTTCACTGCGATAGAATAATTTCTATTGTTTGAAATCTTTAAATTTGTTATGTCATTTTATATATTCTCGTTAGGCTAGAACGAAGCAATTAGAAACAACGTAATTAACTGTATCTTCACAAGCACCACTTTAATCTGAAATTATTCTTCTGTATTGCTTCATTGTATGCCTTTCGTTGTTTAAGATATAAAAATCTTTTGACAGTACAGCTACAGAAAATTATTCGGTTTTTACTTATATATCCTATTCATATCCTTCTGAGTCAATGAAGAGAATGTTCTTTATCTATTTTCCGTGTTGTATCTTATCAAGTATTAGTCATATAGGAGTTTATCGTGTCATTGTTATATCTGGCAGTCCCATTTTCAGCTAAGTTTTTTGTTTCTTTTAACAATTAATTGTGTTTTTGTTGTTTATTTTTCACTCTCTTCACAACGCAACATTCTGTTAACTACATATATATATATATATATATATATATATATACACATATATTCTTGTTCGCCTTGAAAACGGCTGTTTGCATTAGTTTCTTTTTATTATTTAGTAGATATTCTAAGGCGGCAAGCTGGTAGAAGGCAAGCCGGGCGTAATGTTTAGCACCATTTCGTCCGTTTTTAAGTTCTGGCTTCAAATACTACCGAGGTCGGCTTTGCCTTTCATCCTTTCGAGGTCGGTAAAATAAGTAGCAGTTGAGTATTGGGGTTGACGTGATCGATTAAACCCCTCCCTCAGAAATTCAGATCTTGTGCCTATAGAATGATTTACGAGCTATTTTAAGGCAGTGAGCTGTCAGGATTATTTATCAGATATTATAATTTCCAAGGGTATACCCCTTAAATACGTTTCAAGTTTCAGAATGGGTCAGGCTCCTTATATTCGTAACAAAATAAAGGTTTTTATGTAGTATTTTAAGTGGTGAATTCTAATTCAGTAACTCTTGTTCGTATTTTCCTATTTGGAATATTACAACTTTAAATTACAAACGGGATGAGTGCACTATTATTTTTCGTAATCCTTTTCTATAAATCGAGTTCTGTTTGAGATATCTATGTAACATTCTTTTTTACTTTTCTCTTTCCATTTTATGGGTTGTAGCTGTTGAATTAGTTTCGTCAATACTATTGCAATTGTTATTTGTACACAAATAATGTGAGTGGACTTGGAAGAAAAGAAACAAAGACGACAACGTTATATACATATATATATATATATATATATATATATATATATATATATATATAGATAGATATACGTATTTGTGTGTGTATATGCACACACACATATTTGTCTCTGTTTACTTGTGTGTGCACATACATACACACATGTATATATGTATATATATATATATATATATATATATATATAGTTATAAATTTTCTTTCGAAACACAGACAGCGTAGAAGTGCTCAAGTCGAACTTGAGGCGTTAGATAAGTATAAAGGATACAATAGAAAAAGTTCAAATCAGGCCAACTACGATTAATACATATATATACGGGTTTAATTAAGATAAAAATAGGAATTGTCCAAGCTGGAGCATATATTGATATATTAGTGATATAGAAATATTAAAATATATGAATAGTAAAAATATACATGAACATATAAATATATGGATATATAAACACAATAATAATGGAATATATGGAAAATACGGTATAGAGAGAATTATAGACATTGAAAAAATTTGGTGTTACATGTTAGAAGAAAATAAAGTATTCCAACGATCGTTTCTGGGGTTCATTCGTTCAAATAACAAATGAATCTTAAGATTCGTTTTCAGAGAATGTCTCCTTCATCAAGGAAAAATGATGTTTACGTTAGATATGCGTTCAGTTCATATATATATATATATATATATATATATATATATATGTTTGCTTGGGTGTTTGTGTGAGTGTTAGTGTGAGTGTGTTGGTGTGTGTGTATGCAAATATATTTAGTGTGTGAGTGTATGTATGCTTATGTCTTCTTGTCCTGACGTCACGTTATTGTTGTAAATGAGTGTCAACGTCATACAAGCAGCGTTATTCATATCCACAACATGTATGCCACACCTGATGTGTGATTCGTCCCAGAGATCGAGTCGAGAAAGCGCAACATAGGACGAGAAAGAATTTGTGATTTTTATTCTACTTTTATCTTCCATGGGAAATGTCTAGTTAAGGTGCACAAGATATCTGATGGTTGTTAGAAGTAATTTTGTGCGACGAGAAAAAAGCGAAAGTACCATAAAGTTGGACAGATTGTGCTAGAATCCGATTGAAACTCAATGGGCCATAAGATAATGGAAGCCATTCCCGACCGCTAAATTGCACCAGTTCGTTTACGGGGTAGATAGCAGAAGACCAATATTCCATGCATGTGGAGCTGGCAAAAACCTAAAGGCTTCCTTCCAGCACTGTGGGAAGGAGTGAACAAAATAACGCTTCTAGGTCAACTTACAGGGTATATCTGTCGTATCGGCTCCCAAAGGTTTTTTTTTATTTTGCTGAAAATATTTTAGCTATTGTAAATCTTAGTTTAAAGTGTTAAATAAATACCCTCACGTACCTTAGAGAAATTGTCCTGCCAAATTATATACTAAAAGGCACTATTTTTGCGATATTTATTTACTTTTGTCTGTGTTTTGTCTGTTTGGGATTATGGTGCAGACGACGCCCAGTTGTTGCAGGAAAATCTACTCACATCATGACAAGTTTCACAAAAGAAGATTTACACTAAAAAAATAAAAACAAGAATGTCAGCAATTATGTCGACCACGTTTTTAATTATGTATGCAACAACGACACCACTAACAACAGCAAACACGAGAGAAATCAAAACAAGAAATTAGCAGCAACAGCAACAGTAGCAACAACAACAGCAGCAGCAACAACAACAACAGCAGCAGCAACAACAACAACAGCTGCAGCAGTAACGACCGCTGCAACAACTACTAGAATAACATCAACAACAGTGTGATGGCGACGACTTTTTGAGCAGGTAATATTTTGCTGGTAGGGCGCGATATCAGCACAACAATCCATGCTCCAACTAAAAGACAAAGATGCACGACTGTCAACAGCCTGTTAAATGTGAATGGAGGAGATTACATGTTTCAATCCAAATCGAAGTTTTGTAACACAGCTGTATCCCTGAGTGTCGACTATAACCCGGCGCTTAGAAGCAGTGACTCTTGACAACAAGGAAAAGCACCATACATTAAATATGGGCTAATATTGATCATGTGACAGGGGCAAGGCTATTCGGAAGCGTGGAGGTTCTGTTCAAAAGCAAAGTTCGCGTTCTAATGTACTCAATGGCTCCCAAAGTACTCAATAGTTCACAGGGAACTTCTTCTGCCCATGAAGTACTTGTCGCGTTAGAACAGAGTTATACATGTGTTGGACATCTGGTGGTTGTTTTGTTTGTGATTAGTTGGACAGTGTCACACTCCTCAACATTAAATGAACGGTGAGGAAATTTCGGTCTAGAACCACAGTTGAGATCTTCGGCCAGATCAAAACGGAGAATGTGGTAAATATCACAGGCCTCATTAAACGGCCTAATGGAGTGTAGCTGAGATGCGCGGTTGAGGGCAGGACAAGATGTGGAATGGAAGACCACTTTAGAACATTTTATCCTCACTAATGAAACAAGAGAGTGGAGTCCCCCACGAGTGTCATCACCACAGCCTCGATAGCAACAGCAGTACACAACAGTAACAGTTGTAGCAGTTAAGGAAGCAAGACCAACAGAAGCAGTAGCGACAGCAACGACATCGAAACTCGCCACACAGGAAAATCCTCATCCTAACTCCCTTTGTGTTATCCTCCCACTATTACCTTTCTTCAAGCACAAAAACGCACATGGACACACGGAAAAACAAAACTCCGACCAACACGCATCGGATCTTTCCGATGGGGGAATATCATCTTTGGAAGTGAAGAAACAATTGAGCATATAAATAAATATAAATGAAAATAAAAGATATTTTTTTAAAACCTTCACCAGCTCTGATCGAACCATATAATCATGACAACGTCTCCTTAACAACATCCACACCAAGTACATATAAATCCACAACAAGAACTCTGTCACTAACAACAAATATATACACCGGTGGCGGTGGCGGTGGTGGTGTGGTCTTGGTGGCGGTGGTGGTGGGAGCAGTGGTGGTGGGAGCAGTAGTGGTGGTAGCAGTGGTGGTGGTGGTGGTGGTGGTGGTGGTGGTGGTAGTATTAGTGGTAGTAGTGGTCATTGATGACGCTGTTGTTGCAGCTGTTGCTGTTTATTTTATTGTTGTTGGTAGTAGTAGTAGTAGTAGTAGTAGTAGTAGTAGTAGTAGTAGTACGACACACAACCAAAACGGGAGAAAAAAGAACATTTTTAAACTAAGAATTCAGTAAAGAAAACAGGTCAATATCTTAACATAAAATGGCGTCAGAGCATCTATAATGGATACAATGCTTCATTGAGTTATAAGGTAGCCTGAACGCCACAAGCAACGACACTACTTGCAACAACAACAATAGCGACGACAAGGGCGGCTACGATGACGACGACGACGACAAGGACGATGTTATCGACATGAAAAGTAGTGAGCAAAACCGGCGTTGGCAGACGCAACTGCAGAATCAGCAGCAACAATACGAAAGTTTGGAAATGGTTTGAATATCGTTTTAGAAATTATATTAACTTGATTGTTGTATTAGGTTCTCATCAAAGAGAAAATTTCTATTGGTAACGCAGTTGGAATGTCTCTCTATCAAACATTGTAAATCAAATATTGTTATGTCTTGAGGTAATTTATTTTTGGTGTTGTTACTAAAACTTCGCTGTCGTTCTTCGTTTCGTTGTTGTTGTTGTTGTTGCTACTGCTGTGGTTGTTGCTGTTGTTGTTTGGGTTCTTGTGTTCCGTCTTACTGCATCGTAAAGAACAATATATCTAACTATATAGATAGAAATTTTCTTAGATCTTTGGAACCTTCCCGTATAAAGAAACAGTCTAGCATGAATATGAAAACTACGTGTTAAAAATAGATATTCATATACAGAAACCGATATAGGTGGAGTGGTAAAAGAGAGGAAGCCGAAAACAATATATGTATGTGTATATGTATATATATATATATATATATATATATATATATATATATATATATATATATATATATACATACATACATACATATATATATATATACATATTTATATATATATATATATATAAAATATATATATACATATATATACGTATATATATATAAATATATATATATATATATATATATATACATATATATATGTACATATATAAATATATATATATATATATATATATATATATATATATATATATATATATATATATATATATATATATATATATATATATATATATATGTGTGTGTGTGTGTGTGTGTGTAGCGGACAGCAGAACTCGAGGCAATTCAGCGGCACTATACAAAAAGATCGCCACAGTCCAACAGATGAACTACAGGGAGCGACTGAAGGCACTAGGTCTCTACTCCCTGGAGCGCAGGCGGGAGAGATATGTAATAATATACATATGGAAAATACTGGAAGGACTGGTGCCAAACTTTGGTATCAAGTACTACAGGAATGCCCGCACGGGTCGCCAAAGGTACCGTCCACTGCATCTCACATAAGAACGAGATACTGCAGCAGCCTCGGTTTCAGAGGACCTCAGCTCTTCAATGCCCTGCCAAAACATTTGAGAGACATGCAAGACATGGATGCGGAGGTCTTCAAGACAAAACTTGACGCTTTCCTCTCCACGATACTAGACGAACCAATGGCTCGTAATGAGACGCAGTTTAGGGCAGCTGTGTCAAATTCTCTTATACACCAGATGTGCCATCAAAACTCTTGATTGGACCATGTCAGGTGGGGGAGAAGAGCCATGCAAGGAACGTGAAAATCACGGTAGTGCACCAGCATGACCGCAGCCACTTGGCTGAAACACATAAATAAATAAATAAAAAAAAATATATATATATATATATATATATATATATATATATATATATATATATATATATATATATATATATATATATATATATATATATATATATATATATATATATATATATATACAATATGCATATATATATTTACATGTATATATTATATTTACATATGTACATATATAAATTTGCATATAGCTACATGTGTGTGTGTGTGTGTGTGTGCGCGCGCTTGGCTCTGCTAAAAGCTAGCAGCAATCTCCCAGATTTTAACCGAATTTCATTGTTGTTTAACTCAGTCTGTAAATAAATCCAAAATGTATTATTTCTTACTTTGTTAGTAGTATTGTTCCTGAAAAGAGAAAATTCCATACTTCGTTATGATTGGTATTTTTCTTTACAGACTGTTTGCCTCCTGGAATTGTACCTAAGCTTAATATACGTGAAAAAAAGAGAAAGTTATGCATGCAGTTCATAGTGGAGACATTATTTGAGATGGACCTCTTATTAAACTGTCCATGTTCCATATAACAACATTTGAAGATGTGACAAGAGTAAATCAACTAAACCGAATTACGCAACACCCAACCTGAATTCTTCACCTCAAATGTAACAGTGATGACAGTGGAAATATTGTTTACGTTGCAAAACTATGAAATCAGTAAAAGCCAACGGTTTGTATTGTCTCGTGAGGCCTGCAAAGCAAGCTGGTCTCAGAGCTTTTGGCTTAGAAAGCCAATTATCTACGTATCTTATATATTTTCTATCGCCTGTGGTCATCAATAACACCGTTGGTTACAGTTCTCAGTAAGCCAGAATATGAATATGTTACTGTATTCCTGATAGTGTGAGCGACAAGGAAGGATATGTAATTCGATGCAGAACAAATATTGCGAGGGTTTAGCTGAAATGCACTGGCATTTCAAGTTACTCGCTGATGTGTATGCCCTTTTTGGATATACAGTAGTAAAAGATATACACAGACGCACATGCATACATACATACATACATACATACATACATACATACGTATGCATGCATATGTATATATGTATATATGTGTTTGTGTTCGTGTGTGTATATATGTATATTTATAGATGTATATGTATTTATGTATATATTTATATATATATATATATATATATATATATATATATATATATATATATATATATACCAATATATATACATATATATATGCTAATATATATATATATATATATATATATATTTATGTATATGTATATATATATATGTATATTGTATTCCTGTGAAACTTGGACCTGTTATGAAAGGCATTTTAAAATGTTAGAAAAATTCCACCAAAAATGCCTTCGTCATATTTTAAGAATTAAATGGAATTCTTTTACTCCAAACACAGATATCCTTGCATCTGCAGGCATCCCCTCAATTAAAGCCTTGGTTTTGAGGAACCAATTGAGATGGTGTGGCCATATTGTTCGAATGGCAGATGAACGCATGCCGAAACAGCTGTTTTATGGTGAGCTTGCAGAGGGGAAACGTTATCGGCATAAACCTAAAAAAAGGTTTAAGGATGGCATAAGGACTGCTATGAAGTCAATTGGAATGGCTCCAAAAGATATAGAAGTCCTCACTTCAGATCGAGTTGGATGGCGAACAGGGGTGTGGAGTGGAGTGAAAGCATTTGAAGAGGCCAGGATGATGCAAGCAGGGCTCAAGAGACATTTAAGGAAAAAGGTGAAGACTGAGAAGGTGAATGACAAGGACCTTTTTGTGTGCACAGTCTGTGACAGACCATGTCTGTCCTTGGCTGGCCTCAAATCTCACCTGCGAACCCATGGAAAACAAACCTCACCCAGCTATTCTGATTATATGTCTGTGCACACGTTTGAATGTGGTGTGTGCCAGAGGGTTTGCAAATCCAATGGGGGTCTTAAAAGGCATGTTAGGATCCACAATGAGCAGAACTTACTTGCAGGTATTGGTAGTGCAAATCAGAGGTGCAATCTGTGTGGGTGTTTTTTCAAAACACTGTCTGGTTTAAAAAGCCACATCAGACGCCATGAAAGGGCTAAGGTGTAGGTGCAGGAGGTGGTCAAACTCTGTTTAAGGAGTAGACAACCACCATATATGTATATGTACATAGACAGATAGATAGACAGAGAGAGAGACAGCTAGAGAGAGAGAGGGGGAGGCAAATCAGTACCTTTAGTAGAAAGGATTATTATTAATATTATCATCATTATTATTATTATTATTATTATTATTATTATTATTATTATTATTATTATTATTATTATTGAGTGAGAGAGCATCACATGCCATCAAAATGACGCTGGGGTACACATATGCGAAGTCTAATATACCCATCATGGCTCCCTATCTGAAAGTCTACACAAGGCACATGCATCACACATAAGTGTGCGACATTGTGATCTTATATCAAGAACTACAGCGTATGGCCTTGCATGTGGGGCCTAGCTAAATTCTTCTTCAGGTCGAGTAGCCCATCCGATTATTATCATTACTTTCATTAGTATCTTCTTTCAATTCCGTTTCCATTTCTTGCCGAGTGTCTTCCTGACATCTAGGGCAAAGAAGCGTACTGTATACACTGGTAGGCTATTAAAACAAACACACGAGATTGCTCATTTACAGAGTCATGTGGTCGAGTAAACGGCGAAGGCAGAGAGAAAAATTATTATTATTATTATTATTATTATTATTATTATTATTATTATTATTTGAGTGAAAGATTTGGCCACGCCATCAAAGTGACGTTCGGGTACAAATATACGAAACCCAATATACACATCATGACTACCAATCTAATAAGGGTACAATAGGCACATGCATCACAACCACAAGATATACAACACATGAAGTTACTTCAGGTCGAGTGACCCATCCCGCTCCAAAGGTCCCCTGAATACGAGTTATTGAAGGATGAAAGAAACAGCCATGTGTCCAGGGGTGAATTATTCAAACCCCAAAGAATCCCTCTCAACACATGTCTATGATCCCCACCCACTATTCCTGCTCGAAATCAGAAATACGTATGTATGTATGTATGTATGCATGTATGTATGTATGTATGTATGCATTTATGTATGTATGTATGTATGTATGTATGTATGTATGTAAGTGTGTGTGTGTGCATGCATTTATATATGTATGTATGTATGTATGCTCGCATGCATGGTGTGTATATATAAGCATATGTCCGTGCGTTTTAAGTAAACGGAAAAGGAACTTTTCATAGAAGAAAACATACATTTCTTTCATTGGAAGTTTGCCAGTTATCTATCTCACTGGTAAT
>NC_142937.1:13893500-13966000 GCF_046866305.1 Octopus bimaculoides
AGGTAAGCCTGGTCGTTTTTGAATTTTGGGGTTAGAGAATCGGAATATATCTCGAGTGGGAGTATAACAACATACTAGCAACTCTACCAAATCGATGAAACAATCGTTTTGCATGTTTTATGGAAGTTTATTTCGTCCCTCTGGCATGGTGTACACATGTTGAATATTATATATATTCGTATTTCAATGTAATTAGTTTGTGGTAATTAAATATCCAGTTTACGTTTGAAATTATATATCCCGGTATATATACTGTTCACAGAAATTTCTACTGTCGAGGTTTTGTCTGGCTTTAAATAACTGAAATGGAGGCGCAATGGCCCAGTAGTTAGGGCAGCGGACTCGCGGTCATAGGATCGCGGTTTCGATTCCCAGACCGGGCTTTGTGAGTGTTTATTGAGCGAAAACACCTAAAGCTCCACGAGGATCCGGCAGGGGGTGGTGGCGAACCCTGCTGTACTCTTCCACCACAACTTTCTCTCACTCTTAGTTTCTGTTGTGCCTGTAATTCAAAGGGTCAGCCTTGTCACACTGTGTCACGCTAAATATCCCCGAGAACTACGTTAATGGTACACGTGTCTGTGGAGTGCTCAGCCACTTGCACGTTAATTTCACGAGCAGGCTGTTCCGTTGATCGGTTCAACTGAAACCCTCGATGTCGTAAGCGACGGAGTGCCAACAACAACAAGATAACTGAAACATTAGCAACTTCATCTGTTGCGAGAAAGAAAAAAATGTCGCATTTGTATGGGAGTATGGCGAAAAAAAATTTACTGGGTAACCTCCATATCTCGGAATCGATACCACTACGTGACTATTCAGATTACAGCTGTTCACGTGACGCCGACTTTACCACTCTACATCTGAAATATGTATGTAATGGATTTGATACAATAAAGGAAAACTTTGTAGCGCTGTGTTTCATCATAACTGCAGAGCAACGAGTGGAACAGGTATAAAAGAATAAGAGAATGCAGATATTACAAGAATGGTACGACACATTGAACATTAATCAGCTAGTGATAGAATATATCGAGGGCTTCAGAAATCAGATACGTAATACATGATATACAGCTTAACGGAAATTAAATTTACAGAAAGGCCATAGTCTGTTATTTTGCTTCAAGATAGAGAGAAAAACAGATAGATAGATAGATAGATAGATAGATAGATAGATAGATAGACATATATATACATATGTATACATATTTCTATGTAAATATACATGTGTGTATGTGCATGTGTGTGTGTGAGTGTGTGTTTAATAGTGAAATACCCAAAATCCTCTTGGTGTATGCTTCCATTTATTCGATTACCTGCCAACTGCAATGGTTAATATTGGATATAGTAAATATTAAATTGAATTTCTGGCGTAAATACTATTTGAAACACATGAAACATATGGGTAGCATTGTAAAATATGTAAATATCGATACCTATGCGGGGGAACGGTACAGAATTTCACTTAGATGAATGTCAAGCACCTGACACCATATATATATATATATATATATATATATATATATATATATATATATATATACATAGATATATAATGTATATATGTGTGTATATATATATGTTTATGCATCTCTCCCTCTCTCTCTCTCTCTCTCTCTCTCTCTCTATATATATATATATATATATATATATATATATATATATATATATATATATATAATTCAAACAAACATATATGTTATTGAATAGATTACTCCCATTCGTAACCAGCACAAACACCGAAGCACACACACATACGCACAAGTGCGTGTTTCCGCGCGCGTGTGTGTGTCTGTGTGCGTTTGTGGGGGGGGGGGGGTTTACCTGGGTGTGTGCTTGTATATGAGAAATAGTGGTACAGATATCATATTTTTAACTGGCTTTTCTGCCAGCTCAGAGAATTGAGTGCTTATATAAACTTGAGTGTTAAACCAAGAAACATATTTTCACTTGTCTTTGTAGGCAATCAGAAGTTGCTTGGTCAAGTTCTAGCCTCGACAGAATCTGCTTGGATTTCATTCCTCGGTTCACGGGTATTCAAACGAATGAGTGTGAACGAGCATCTTTTTTCTCTAAAAAAAAAAAGACAACGAAATCTCTTGTTCTCGCAAAGCAAAACAACTTGATGCACTAGCCATTACAACCAAGAGAAAACTACAAACATCTTCGAAGATGATAATTTCAAGACTGAAATCGCCATTAGAACTTTTAGGTGAGAAATTAATACCTCAAGGGAGTAAAACAGAATAGCGTCATTTCAATTCTCGGAACACCGAGAATTGTTTTTGACAAACAACGGCAGTAATTTTATTCAGCTGAATACACGTCATTGATTGGTTAAAATTACCGAAATACGACAACTTTAACACGAAAGAACTTTGAAAATACAGAATTTTCTCAACAGCACTAAAAGAGTAAAAGATGTTTTATATGACACATTCTACCAGTGTCCGAAGTTTGAAAATGTTTAGTTACAAAAAATTAATTTCTCGATGTGCTGTTCAAAGGGAAAAAAATCCCAACTCCCACTAGAATATAGTTGAAATGACTATTTTGGACCGATATTTTGCTTTCTGAATGGTTACCATAAAACGGGTGTAACAACTCAGAGAATTCTTCAGTATTACTCGAACGTTCACCAAAAGTGGATATATAGATAAGTTATAGTTTTTACGTTTGTAGTTGGTTGTGAACTTAACTTGGTATAAACATCATAAAGAACTTTTATTGTAATACCTCTAGGAGAGATAAATGCCTGGCAATTATCTTGCTCATGTTTGCAATCATGAAAATAAAAGTATTGTAACGATTACTTATTTATTTATTATTATTATTATTATTATTATTATTATTATTTGCAATCGCTATTCTCAAACTCTCGGTTTGATATACAATGTTAGTTTTTGTTTGAAAAATTTTGAGAGAAAAATATCAACAAATTTCGCTCGGAGAGCCAAAACGCAGACGGAAATGGACAGTTTCGCAGGGTCCCGCTCAGTTTAGCAACAAAACAGAGGAGAGTATTTAACAATAGGCTTTTGGGGACACAGATAAAAGAAACAAAATTACGAGCGATTCGATAAAAAAACTACAACAACAACAACAATCTTTTCTACAATAGGTATAAGGCCTGTATTTTATGGAAGAAGATAATAATGATGATGATGATCTTATTTAAGTGCAGGTTATGCATTTTAGGGCATGGATCAATTGATGAAATGTATCCCGGTATTTGAATGTATTAGTTCTATTGACCAAGGTCTTGGACAGTAACTGCTAAATGAAAATAAAATAGTCTTTGTTACAATAGAAATACTTTGAGCAATGCCAGACAACAAGTGTTTAAGTTAACGAACAGAATGGTGTCCAGCACAGAGAGCTGTTGAAAAAAAAACTGGCATCTGTTATATAAGAATCTGTGAAGATCTTTAGAAGTTGGCGAGTTTTGCTGACGCAACGTGTTAAAATTTGACCTACGAAACATGATCAACAGGAAATGTTTTGCTACAACATCGACACAATGCCACAAATTTAGGAAGATATAAAAAGAGAAAGAACGAGTGAGAGTGAGGGAAGTCGAACAAACATTCTTGATTTTTATACTATTTTATCGATCCCTCAAAGCTGACTAGCAGTCATGAACCCGGCAGTAGGTGAACATAGAATGAACTTGATATAATGGTGCAAGGTATTTAGTCAGCTTCTTATTGCGTTCTAGTTTTTTTTTTTTTAACACAAGCATTATACTTTGTATTCCATATGCTTTTATCTTGCAATAATATAATATACGACTAAGGCGGTGAGCTGGCAGAAACGTTAGCGCGAAAGGCTTAGCGGTAGTTCGTCTGTTTTTACGTTCTGAGTTCAAATTCCACCGAGATCGACTTTGCCTTTCATCTTTTCGAGTTCGATATATTAAGTGCTGGAGTCGATCTAATTGACTGGCCCCCTCCCCCAAATTTTCGGACCTTTTGGCTAGAGCAGAAAAGACTATTATATACGACTAGTGTCAAATCAATTTCAGCACAAATGAAGATACAAACTTGGGAGCTGGTCACAGATTCTCTTAAAAGTCATTCTATTCAATATCATTTACATATCATTTTAATAGACTGTTTGATTCTATTGGCTGTTAGAAAAATTTATTTTCCTTCCCTGTATTTTCTTATTGTATGTATTTTATTATTTTATTTTTGCTGTTTTTTGAAATCCTTTACAATTTTGTCACTTTATCGAATTGATTAATGTGCATCACATGATATATTTGTATATTTTTTCATTCTTTTATTCTTTTGATGGTTTTAGTCGTAGGACTGCGGCCATGCTGGAACACTGCCTTAACTTATTTTCTATCAGTTTGGTTGTCTTGAAATTGGTCTTTGATTGAGTTTGTTGCAGCTGATCTGCCCTAAATGTATCCTTGATGGCTAGCTGGTCCGGTATTGTCGTTAGCAGTTTATTCAATGTTTTCTTTTTTAATGTTTCACTAGAGGTTCCTTTTATATTTTTGATTTCTTTAGGAAGTCTCTTAAACTGTTGAGGACCTGGAAATATCAGACTGGTACAACAGAGTATTATTACTCGTGATTTCGAAGTTGGTACATTTAGAAGCTGACAGTGTCTACCAGTTCAAGCACTAAAATTCTCTCTAATTCCTACAATTGAAACATGCCTACCCAAGGTTTTCCATACCTATATCATAATCTGTCTCTCTCTTCACTATGCAAGAGAGTAGAGATGCAGAGCTTTCAGACATTCCCAGTAATTAAGGCTTTTAACCAAAGTTATTTTACTGGTAGACATTCTTTGTAACTCTTCACTTTTTTCTATGAGACTGGATGAGTTAGACGATCAAACCTTCAGGCAATAATCTAGTCTGTTTAGAACTAGGATTTTCCATAGAGTTAGCATAAATACCGGTTCTCTAGTTACGAAGGTTCGTGGGATCAATCCAATGAGGTCATTTTGGTGATGTGACTGATCAAATTTTCACCATTTTACCTGATTACTCTCAAATCCCGTATGTCATGAACACTCTGAATCATTGTGTTACCTGATGTTAAACATTGTGATTTGTGTGTATTCCCTCCGAAATGAAGAACCTAAAATCTTAATGTATTAGATTACATCTACCCATCGATAAATGAGGCTCAGCTCGTTTGGGAGTATGACGGTATCTTATGAAGTTTGGACAGCCGTCGATATTTTTTGAAGCATCGGCGTAACTCTTTAGGTTGGCTGAGTGCATGTGTGACACTATAATTGATATAGTGATGGTAAATAACAGTGGTACTAGCACCATGCCATGAGGTATATCACTTATTACGGGTGACTTAGTAGAGAGAACACCATTTTTAGCAACAGATTGACTCTTTCCACAAAGGAAGTTAAAGAACCGTTCTCCAAGTTTTACCAATTTTCCCTCCATTTTGACATATGATTCCATGATCAGTCTTGTCAAACGCCTTCGCAGAATCAATGCACATGCAGTCAGTGTCCTTTCCTCTCAAGACATTATTAAGGATAGTGTTATGGTGCTGTGATAGTAGTGATAGGCAACTTCGTCCAGTCCGAAAACCATACTATGTATTGTCTAAGAGGTTGCTTTCCTCAATGTGCACAATTATTTTCCGGACAATGCATTCGATAATTTTAGATGTGCAACATGTGAGAGAAAGAAATGTGTAACTTTTAGCTTCAGCTCTGATACCACCTTTGTGTATCGATCTTTCAAGTTTTTTAGATTGCTGTCTTACAAGTATAGAAAGTAAATGCTCGCTGACAGTATTTCTAAGTGTGTGTGTGTGTGTGTGTGTAACCGACTTTCAGTATATGTAATGAATAATGAATAGCCAGTGGATTGGTACAACGACAAAATGTTTATTGACAGTTGTTCCGGCGCTTTACTTACTGTGTTCAAATCCCACCATACTAAAAATAAATGTACCTTTTATTTTTTCCGGCGCGATAAAATGGAGTATCAGTTCAGTTAAGTATTGATGGGCAATGGTATGGACTGACACCCCTCAACTCAAAATTACTGGACTTGTGTTTGAATTATAAGCCATTATTCGCCCAGCTGTCGACGTGCAACGAAATATTTTTACTCTTCATCAAGAAGGGAGGCGCAAAAGTCACTTTGTTATTTAAAACTTACATAACATTTTAATACAATGACAATAGAACATTTGGTTTTGTTATATCTATTTGAGAACTTGGAAAGTACTTTTAACTAATTATTGAGTATAAAATCCCATACATAACTTCCATTTCCAACCATAAAGATTCAATCATTTCCATTACGGCTAGTAATGTATCTGGCTCCAGTATTCTAAATTCTTGCCGAATATTGTTCTTCCGTTTCTGAAGTGTTTGGGCTCAAAATAATTTCGTCTAAGTTAATAATGCATTTATTTTTCAATTGAAGAAGTTATTTAAGTTTTAAAATGGCATGTGCCGGTTCCAAAAAAACTCACACCATTAGAATATAATGTTATATTTAAATGACTTCCATGGTACTGTGAATGAATGCGCTTCGGTTTCAACGCAGATGAAGTCATTTAATATATAACACATCATATATATATATATACACACACACACACACATACGTACATATATATATATATATATATATATATATATATATATATATATATATATATATATTATTATAATATTAGGGATAAAAATCCAAATTTACAGGTAAGAACTCAATTAAATTAATTTATTAAAAATTGAAATTAGATTAAGTTTCACAGTATAAAATATACATATAGCTTAAGGGATGAGGTCATTAACCTTGGTTCTTTTCCCTACGATATGTATGTATATATATATATATATATATATATATATATATATATATATACAGTGTACATTTAAACACACAAGAGAGATGTCCATAATAGGACATCTAGCCCGCTAAAAGAAACAGTCAAACTCCAAGCCGCAATTAGGGATAATGTATGTATTTATATGAATAATATATTGTCTATTGACTAGTTTTTTTTTTCTTCTCACTCGACCACTGGTAGAAAATAGAATTTCTAAATGTTTTGCTACCCTGAGATTTATTAATACATATGTATATATATATGTGTGAGGGGGGGGGGGGGGGGGTTCTATATAGACAGAGAGAGAGAGAGAGAGATTGAGTGAGAGATAGACAGAATATTATGTATCGAATAATGCATGCATAGTTACATGCTTGCATAAAAATCTAGATGGATAATTGACAAAATACTCGCATGCTTGTTATAAAGCACATTATATATATATATATATATATATATATATATATATATATATATATATATATACATATATATATATATATATATATATATATATATATACACTATGTGTGTGTGTATGCATTATCCATATAACTTGTATAAATATATGCGCACATATGAAAAATAAATGTAAGAATTTTGTGAAAATAATCCTAATATTCATGATGAAAAGAATTAAGTAAACAAGCGATTTCATAATTGTAAATTTGGCAATATTTCAACATTATACTGGGAAATTTATCTTCTTGCGTTGATTATCATTATTATTATCATTATTATTATTATTATTATTATTATTATTATTATTATTATTATTATTATTATTATTATTGTTATTATTATTATGTTCTTTTAAATAAATAAAAGATATAGAATCTGGACAAAAAAAGAAAACAAGACTAAATATATGATTGTACACGTATTTATTGGTGCGTGATGATATTTCCTGTTGGCGATAACATATATCACGGAAGAAGCTTATTTTCGTAAGCTTGAAAATAAACTGTTGATACAGAGGTGAATGCTTCTTGACCTCAGCTCATTCAAATGAGTCGAAACTGAACTATATCTGCTCCCATGCTTTGCTAATTTCGTTTCTTTCTGTCTTACATTCATTCATGTTTTTTTTTTTTGTTTTTTTTTAACTGAAGCTTTCTTTCGGTCCTTCTTTCCTTTTCTTCTTTCATAATTCGTGTTTTTCTTTTCTGCTTGGAATCAGGGATCAATTCTTTGAAAACCCATAAGGATAGTAAGGCTTAGAAAATATATTGCTGAGGTTGCGTGCAATAGTAACAAAATCTCTGAGTGTATTTGCTACTATGCATTTAACAACATGTTTTTTTCAGTATTGTGACACACGCACGCACACACACACACACACAAACACACACATACATATATAATATATATTTACACACATATATATATATATATATATATATATATATATATATATAATATAATATAATATAATATAGGATAAAATCTTTAGAAGAATTTATCAAGTAGTCAGCGTGAAAAAACCTCATAATGAAAAAACGCATCATTTTTTCATAAATATATATAATTTATATATATATATATATATATATATATATATATATATTTCTTTGTGTGGCCTGTGTTTTTCTGTGCTCTATTTATCATTTTGTCCCCTTTTTTTTGCAACGTCCTGTACCCAGATATGCACCTATATATACATGTAGATGTAGGTATGTACATACATGTACATATATATGCATATACTTACATATTATTTGTATTATCATTATATATATATATATATATATATATATATATATATATATATATATATATATATACATATATATATATATATATATATATATATATACATATATATATATATATATATATATATATATACATATATATATATATATATATATATATATACATATATATATATATATATATATATATATATATATATACATATATATATATATATATATATACATATATATATATATATATATATATATATATATATATATATATATATATATATATATATATATATATATATATATATATATATATATATATATATGAGAGAAAAGAAAAAGAATGACTTCACTAGTAGTTCTAATCAGTTTAATTTATTATTTTTAATTTTTTAATAATATAAATTTCAGTTCATAGAGCTAGTAAGTTCCTTGTTAACTTGGATGTGGAGAATTATTGCTAAGATAATATCTTGTTAACTTATTTGGAAGGAGTTAACGAGAATTTTTTTTGTTTTTTTAATTCTCCACACTCAAGTAAAGAAAGAACTTACTAGCTCTGTGAAAACAAATGGAAAATAATAAATTAACCTGATTAGAACTACCTCTGAAGTCATTCTTTTTCTTTTTTCAAGGATCTCATACATTTTCCAATATATATATATGTATGTATATATGTGTGTGTGTGTGTGTGTGTGTGTACCTAACTCACCCCTTTCTTTGCTACTTTTTCTTTATTCTTTCTCCCAACTACATATAGAACGCCTGATTATAAATGTAAATGAATTTTGTATCACTTGACTACCTTTCTGAAGCGAAATATATACGTCTATGTGCGTGCGTGTATGTGGTGTGTCGACGCCCCCAGGCGAAGAAGTAGGATCTCCCAAGACATAAATAGAGGTAGTCTGGTCGTGGTAGAGTGTCAAGTAGCAGTAGAGTAGCAGTCGAGTAGCAGTTGTGTAGCAGTTGAGTAGAGATCATCCGAAGGTGCTAGATAGCAGTAGCGTTGAGACATAACAGTGTGTGGATTTGTTTATTACGCTGCATTCGCGGATTCTCATGACACTGTCGCCATCGAATTCCATTATTATGAATTTGAATTGGGAGCTTGAATCATACCGAATTTTTCATTAGCTGATTACACAACCATGGACGCCATCTCCATGTATGCGTTGCAGTTCTTCTCCTGATAAACCTTGGTGATCCTGACCGTTGAACTTCTAGGATTCTTCCACATCAGCTAAGCTCTTCCGCTACTTCTTCACAATCCGCCATACTGCAGTTCCATGACTTCACCGTGTATGTATGTATGTATGTATGTATGTTTGTATGTATGTATGTATGTATGTATGTTTGTATGTATGTATATATGTACATTAGTCACTGATCGTTGCATTTGAAAAGGGGAGATTGATGAGTTCCACTCGGTGTAAATAAATATTAAGGTACTTACAATCGAAATCACTGCTTTGTGATTTCTCTTGGCGGCGGTTATGCCTCCTTCCAATATACATCCTGAATCTCTATAAATACGTCTTTGGGTTGCGCGCAGATTCTTCTCACAAAATTCCGCTCACAATCCGTTGAGAAACGTGTGATTATTTCGACATTACCAATGAAAGAATATAAATGTATCTCTTGAATGTCAACTCGAACCCATAGTCACGTATTGATAAAACAAATTTCTTAAACATAAGGCCATGCGTAAGTCATGTTAGAAAACTTTTCTACCAACAAGTGTCTTAAAAGCAAGCGCACATCGGAAACCTTTTATATGTTTGACGTATATGAAATTACATAGAATTCTATAATAGAAGAGAGAAGGTCACTTTAACGATGTAGAGTTTGCTTTCAGATATTTCCATGTCATTTCATACTCACTTCACTCAGATATACGAATCACTAAAATGTAATCGATAGCTGTATTTCTATCTTTCTACTGAAAGACACATCGTACATGTACACACATATACATATATACATTAGCACTCGCATAGATATACACACAAACTCTCACACACACACATATATATATATATATACATATACATATCAATGTACGTGGGTGTCTGTGTGTATACATGTGCATACATAACGGTAATGTTGTTTAAATATGTTTGTATGTATGCAGTATATATATACATATGTATATACGCATGCGCATCTTTATGGAAATAGATTTACTAATATTGGGAACAATGTGTTCTAAAAAAATATAGTTTTACGATAGGTTTATGTCAGCTTAATATGATGCATACACATAAAACATAAATCCTTGTTTATAGTACGCAATATGGAAGTCATATGCATACATAGAAACGAAAACACACATACGCAGTCACACACAAAGACACACACACATGTATATAAATACATATTTACATTTAAATATAAATAAATATATACATATATATAATATATGTATGCATGCGTACACTATATACATGTGTAAATAATGTGTACAGAAGCATGTGTACAGAAGCATAGATGCATACATACAATCAGATATGCATAGATACGTATATGTGTGTGTAAGTATAGTTGTATACTTAAAATTGTGACGGTATTGTATTGTTTTCTGTACAGGATTTATAGGCAGTTTTATTGCATTTGTTTTAAAGAATGAAGAAGGTAAACACACAAGCCAGTTATGTTTTTGAAAATATTTACATAAGATATCTTCTATTCTGCATAGAAACTTTTGCAATATCCGTCCGACGACCGCGACAACCATTAATACTTCATGATTCTTGGCTCTCATTCTCTTTTCGTTCCTAGTCGCTTAATCCATATTTCTTCTTTCGTTTCCATGAAGCAAAATATTTGTTATCTCTTTTTCTTTATTCGTTTTTAGAATTTTTCAGTCTCTCATTCAAACTTACTCTCTCTCTCTCTCTCTCTCTCTCTCTCTCTCTCTCTCTCTTTCTCTCTCTCTCTCTTTCCCTCTCGCTCTCTCTTTCTCTCTCGCACACATCCAAACTCTATCAATTTGTCTATCTCTCTATCTCCTTCTCCCTCCCTCTCCCCCTCTCTCTCTCTCTCTCCCACTTTCTCTCCTCCTCTGTCCCTCCGTCTCTCACAACTCTCTCTCCTCCTTCTTTTCTTTCACCCTTCTTTCCCTTCTCCTCCCTCATTCCTAGTCTCTATCCCTCCCTCCCCCCTCCCTCCCCCCTCTCTTTCTCTCTCTCTCTTTCTCTCTCTCTCTCTCTCTCTCTTTCCCTCTCGCTCTCTCTCTCTCTCTTTCTCTCTCTCTCTTTCCCTCTCGCTCTCTCTTTCTCTCTCGCACACATCCAAACTCTATCAATTTGTCTATCTCTCTATCTCCTTCTCCCTCCCTCTCCCCCCTCTCTCTCTCTCTCTCCCACTTTCTCTCCTCCTCTGTCCCTCCGTCTCTCACAACTCTCTCTCCTCTTCTTTTCTTTCACCCTTCCTTTCCCTTCTCCTCCCTCATTCTTAGTCTCTATCCCTCCCTCCCCCCCTCTCTCTCTGTCTATGTCTGTTTCTCTTCTATCGTAATCATATCGATATGTTCTCCCTTAATTGATGTTGTTGTCGTTGTTGTCATCCTTTGTTGTTAGAGATGTACTTTTTTCATACAGCTCCGCTTAGAAATAAATATTTCCACGGTTATTTTATGAACAAAAATGTATTTTTGATTTTCTTTTTACGAACAAAGGACTTCGAAACATTAGTATGCAACATCACTTGTCTCTATTCAAAAAAATTCTCCAACGTTAGACATTTTTATTCCATGAAAATATTATTGCGAAGATTCGTTGCAATTTCCTTATTAGTCTGTAAATTTGGCACTGACGTTAAAGGGTAAAAAAGGGTACTAACTCCCTTCGGTCAAGAATGACTATGCGAATGCACCCAGAAAGTTACCCTCCGAGGCACAAGTCCGGGCAAGGTTCTTTATAGGAAACCAGCATAAACATGCATACCAGCCTCTCCTCTCCACACCACAGATGTTATCCAAAGGAAAGGCATAGGGGTCGATACAGCTTGAAACCAGTGACGTCGCAACTCATTTCTACAGCTTAATAAAACGGAGCAACGTGAAATAGAGTGCCTTGCTCAAGAACATAACACATCCCGGTCCGAGAATCGAACTTACTACCCGACGCTCTAACCACTGAGCAAAAACGAATTTATCTTCAATATTTTGTCACAAGGCCAGTAATTTTGAAGGAGGGAAAAAGTCGAGTACATCGACCCAAGTGTTCAGCTGATACTTATTTAACTGTTCACCGGAAGGATGAAAGGCAAAGTCGACTTTGGCTGAATTTGATCTCAGAACCTATAGACAGATGAAACGCCCCTAAGCATTATGCCCCGGCATGCTAACGATTCTGTCAGCTCGCACCCTACTATATGCTCAATATATTGATAAAAGTAAAACGCGGTGAGCTGGCAGAAACGTTAGCACGCCGAGTGAAATGCTTAGCGGTATTTTGTCAGCCGTTAAGTTCTCAGTTCAAATTCCGCCACGGGCGACTTTACCTTTTATCCGTTTGGAGTCGATAAATTAAGTACCAGTTACGCACTGGGGTCTATGTAATCGCCTTAATCCCTTCGTCTGTCCTTGTTTGTCCCCTCTATGTTTACCCCCTTGTGGGCAATAAAGAAATAAGAAACGTTAGCACATCGGGCGAAATGCTTAGCAGTATTTCGTCTGTCTTTACGTTCTGAGTTCAAATTCCGCCGAGGTCGACTTTGCCTTTCATTCTTTGGAGGTCGATAAATTAAGTACCAGTTGCATACTGGGGTCGATCTAATCGACTGGCTCCCTCCTCCAAAATTTCGGGCCGAACATAGTTTTTAGAATATAAACATCACATATACAATTATGTAAATAGATATTGTTATAAACACATAGAGCCAGTGTTTGACAAACTAAAGCAAAAGATTAAATAGCGTTTTAAAACATATAAACTCATTCTTTGCTAGTAATAATTGGTTCATCAAGAAATTTGAGTTATGATATCGGTAAATAGCTGAAGAATATTGGAATGGAATATGTGGCATGGTGATCGCCCTTCATATTTCAGGAGATTACTCTGATAATGCCTAACTGGATGGAAATGGTCCTCAGTTTTTGGTTTCATACCAGAGCATGATAGCCACTGATGAGTAAGGCTTTGACCTACATCAGGGTCTTTGACTCTGGTCGAGCATTTGCCATGCAGCGGCCTTTGCTCCCATCTTTTCTTAGCATGGTGGAGGCTGGTTTGTTTGGCTATGGTTTATATTTGTGTTGTCTGCTTCTTCTTGTTACATTTCTTGAAGGCATATTTTCCTGATTTTCTTCACTGAGCGAATATTTTTGGTATCTTCATGTTTCAGAACCAGCATTAACACCTGGTTATTTGCTTGCTACAAGAAGACAGAAAGTCCCGTGGCTGTAATTTTCAATGACAGTCGAGATTGTATTAACCCCCGACCGTTTTCTTTTCTCGGGAGGTATATTCAGTCTGTGTCTTCCTTTGAGTGATACATACAATGCATTGTCCTCAGTTTTCGCATTTTGACATCAACTTTGTTGATCTCAAGGACGAACTAGTTTGATCTGTATTGTGATTACAAGCATGGCCAATGTATCTATGGCCTCACTTTCATTTCTGGATTTGAGCTCACTTTTCAGAATGTTTCTTCTTCGGTAGCAATCCTTCCTTATCTTTTCTCTCAGTAGCAAGTATTTAATTCCATCTCTTTCGCTCCTAGAACTTATAACTGCTCTACGGTTCTAATTATTCTACCTCGGTGGCTCTATCTAGGATGATGTATGTATTTGATAGTTTTCTCTTGATAAATGTAGCCTTGGCGTATTTGTCAAACGCAAATTTCATTTTGATGTCATCGCTAAATTGTTTGACTGTATGTTAGCGTGTTTGCAGTTCTTGATAATTCTATAAAGAAGAGATGAGTAATCGCTTTTCCATAACGCTTTGTGGTCACAATTTCTTTCATTCATGCGATTTCTTAGAGGAAACAGTGTTAAGCAGCAAAAAAGAAGAAATAATGATCCTTCTTGAAGGATTCCACATTAATATTGAGTTTAACATCGTTTATATTTGCAGAGTGTCATTGTTGATAATAAATGTCGCTTTTTAGAGCTTCTTGGCGTGAGATACAAAATTCAAGACTACTGGTGAAATTTTTAACATCTCCAAGATAGTTTTTATCCATCTGTGAAGAACAATATCAGAGGCCTTTTTGTAGTCTATCCAGGTCACAGAGAGATGTTTTTTTTCCTGTTGTTATTATTATTAATATTATTATATGGTGAGAGAGCAGCACACGCCATCTAAGTGTCACTGGGGTACAAATAGACGAGGTTCAGTATACCCATTGTGACTACCCGTCTGAGTGTACACAAGGCACATGCATCACAACAGCATGCGTGCATGATGGGGATCTTATATCACGGTAAGTAGCACATGATCTAGCCATTCAGCAATTCGTTTTATTTTTTCTGCATTCTGAGTTCAAATCCTAACGAAATCGACTTTGCTTAGCAACATTTTTATCCGTCTTTCATTCAGAATTTAAATTAAGCCGAGATCGACTTTGCTTTTCATCCTTTCAGTGTCGATAAAATAAGTACCAGTTGAACACTTGGGTCGATTTGATCATCTTGCCCCCTCCTTCAAAATTTCAGGCCAGAAATTATTATTATTATTATTAGTAGTAGTAGTAGTAGTAGTAGTAGTAGTAGTAGTAGTAGTTTCAAAGGCGACGAGCTGGCAGAAACGTTAGCACGCCGAGCGAAATGCTTAGCGGTATTTCGTCTGCCGCTACGTTCTGAGTTCAAATTCCGCCGAGGTCGACTTCGCCTTTCATCCTTCCGGGGTCGATAAATTAAGTACCAGTTACGCACTGGGGTCGATGTAATCGACTTAATCCGTTTGTCTGTCCTTGTTTGTCTCCTCTATGTTTAGCCCCTTGTGGGCAATACAGAAATAGGTATTTCGTCTGCTGCTACGTTCTGATTTCAAATTCCGCCGATGTCGACTTTGCCTTCAATCTTTTCGGGGCCGATAAATTACGTGCAAGTTATGCACTGGGGTCGATGTATTCGACCTAACCCCTCACCCAAATTTCAGACATTGTGCCTATAGTACAAAAAAGTATTAGTATTGTTACTATCATCACTATTGTTTTACTTTTTTTGTTTAGTTTTTATTATTATTGTCATCACTCTAATTTTAAAATATTGCTATCATCTTTTATCTTTCATAGCTTACATAAAACATCTCTCAAATTTGGTATCCCTTCTTCACAGTGACAATTTACTAACATCTATTTTTCAACGTTGCCGATTTTCTTTTTTCTTTTTTGCGTCTCTGCAGCAACACTTCACTCTTTTGTATTTACATATCTGACTCTCATCTTATAGACGTATAGTTTTATGCAACCAATTGTATTTCATATCGTTGTTTCTACTTCCCATTATTATACTCTGTCTTTTGGGCTATTATTAAACGGTAAACACGCAGTATTCTAGGAATACATTCGACAGTCAGCATTAGTAAATGTATTTTACTGTCGTTAAGTGAAATCTATTGTATTTTTTTTTTATGGTTATACCTGTATCCTCATTGTTGTTTCAGCGTTTCTGTGCGATTATTTCCGATAATATAATAGTTCGTCCTTTAACTAACGCTTGCATCTCCTTTCACTTATTTCTCTCTCTATATTTTATATGTATGTGTGTATACAGACATATATTTACATACAAGCATATATGGAGTCACAAACACACACAAAAATATATGAGTGTATATATATATATACATATATATATATATATATATATATATATATATATATATATATATATATATATATATATATATATATATACATATATATATGTATATATTTGTATGCATGAATACACATACATATGCGGTATATGTACATGTCTATAAGTATACATTTACATACAAACAGAGATGGACACATATATAAGTACATAAATGTGTATATATGTATGTGTATATATATATATATATATATATATATATATACATAAATATGTGTATATATGTATGTATGTATGTATATATATGTATGTATGTATTATGTATGTGTATATATATATATATATATATATATATATATATATATTGGTATATATGTATGTATGTATGTATATATATATGTATGTATGTATTATGTATGTGTGTATATATATATATATATATATATATATATATATATATATCGTCTGATAGATAGATAGATAGATAGATAGATAGATAGATAGATAGATAGATAGATAGATAGTGAGAGAGAGAGAGTGAGAGAGAGAGAGTGAGAGAGAGACAGACAGATGGGGAAATCGTTTCAAAATCAGTGAACTTCTTTTTATTTAACCACTCATACTTTATTTCTTCACATAACACCTTCTACATCCTTATAATATTATACTTTATGTAATGTCTACACACACTCACACAAACATACATACACACACGGACGCACATACACACACAGCTAAAATTCCTTACATATGCCTATATATAAAACAAATATATATACAAATATGTATGTATATAGAATTCACATGTATATATATTTGTGTTTGTGTGAGTGTGTGTGTATATATATTCCATAGATGCGCATGTACGTACAATATATGTATGTGTGTGTATGTGTGAAGCACTATACACAAATAGTCTGTATTATTCCATTAAAAGTTTTTCCTTCTTTATTTACTTACAACTATTTTTGTTTATATTTTGTTTCTTGTATATATATTTGTACGTATGTGTGTGTGTTTGTTTGTTTGTTTGTTGATGCTCTTCTTTTTGTTTCCTTCTACCATTACTTCCTATCCACATTATTTTGTTACTTGATAACTTTTCTTTCTCACATCGTATACACAGCTCCCCCTTATCTTTCCTTCCTCCTCTCTCACTCTTTTCTACCTATCTCTTTTTCTCTGTCACTCAACCCCACTCTCTCTCTCCTTACGCTAAACTAAAAAAACCTCTCTCTGTCTTCCGTTTGTTTTCTATGAGATGTATATAGATAGATAGATAGAGAGATAGATAGATAGATAGATAAATAGATAGATAGACAGACAGACAGACAGACAGATAGGAAGATGGATAGGGAGAGAGACATACATACATGTGTGTATACATACATACACACACCCATCTATATGTGTATATATATGTGTGTGTGCGTGTGTGTGTGTGTGTGTGTGTGTATGTGTGTGTGTGTGTGTGTGTGTGTGTGGAGGTGCAGTGGTTAGGGAAGCGGACTCGCGGTCGTAGGATCGCGTTTCGATCCCAAGACCGGGCATTGTGAGTATTTGTTGAGCGAAGACACCTGAAGCCCCACGAGGCTCCGGCAGTGGGTGGTGCGAACTCTGCTGTACTCTGTCCCCACAACTTTCTCTCGCTTTTTCTTCCTGTTTCTGTTGTGCTTGTATTTCAAAGGGTCAGCCTTGTCACACTCTGTGTCACGCTGAATCTCCTCCTGAAACTATGTTAAAGGTACACGTGTCTGTGGAGCGCTCAGCCACTTGCACGTTAATTTCACAAGCAGGCTGTTCCGTTGATCGGATCAACTGGAACCCTCGTTGTCGTAACCAACGGAGTGCCACGTATCTATCTATATATATATATATATATATATATATATATATAGGCGCAGCCTCTGTGGTATTGCTTCCCAACCACATGGTTCCGAGTTCAGACCCACTTCGTGGCACTTTGGGTAAGTGTTTTCTACTATAGCCTCTGGCCGACCAAAGCCTTGTAAATGGTTTTGGCAGATGGAAACTAAAAGAAGCTTGTCGTGCGTGTGTGTGTGTGTGTGTATGTTTGTGTTTGTCCCACCACCCTCACCCACTCGCCATCGCTTGACAACTGATGTCGATGTGTTTACGTCGCTGAAACTTAACGGTTCGGCACAAGAGACGGATAGAATAAGTACTAGACTTACAAAGAATACGTGCTGGGGTCGACTTTGTCGACTAAAGGCAGTGTTCCAGTATGGCCGCAGTCAAATGACTGAAAAAATAAAAGAATAAAATAATATATATATTTATGTATATACATTAACCTCATCATTATTCTGAAAACTATATGTGCACGAAGGTGCGTGTGGCTTTCTATGTGCATGATTATGTTTCATTTTTTCATATTGTACGTTTTCCTCCTTAAACTGTCTATGCCCTTTCCTCGCTTTCTCTCTTACTGTGTAGACAAGCGTTTCATTCCGTCTGATGTTCTATTCTATCTTTTATTAAAATATAATTGTATATAAGCAGCATCAGACGAGTAGGGAAATGAAACCACCGTTTGACTTCTAGTCACATCGGTTTATTTATTCTATATATATATATATATATATATATCGAGCCTGTCCAGCTAACAGAAGTCATAATTTCCAGTAGAATCTTTAATCTTTTCGGCAAAATGTTTTTACTAACTTAGTTATTGTCATATATTTTAATATTTTTTTTATTTCTTAAATTTGCTGGGAATTGTTTAATAATAGTGCTTACTCACGCTTATGAAAGTGGATCATCTTTGTAATATATAAAGAAACTTTGAATATAGAGATCCCTCGGCTGTTTTTTGTCTTCTTGTTCGTGTACATGTTTCTGTGTGGAATAATAATGCTAATGCGGACATTTGGTAGTATATATTATAAATAGTACGCAATAAATAAATACGTATAGACATGTAATTCTGGAATGCGAGAAGTGTTCAAAATTTATTCTAAACATTGCCGCGGGCTATGTCTAACGAAATTAGCCGTCATTCCGTTCGTAATTTAATTAAATTCATTTGATATTTTACCAGATACTTGAAAGTATTTTATGTGTTGGTATGTGTTTGTGTAAGAAGTGTGTGTGTGGGGGGGGGGTAAATCGGTTAAATACAAAGTGATCAGCGAAAATATCTGTAGCACACGAAAGCATACAGTTCAAAGCGGTTCTTCTCTCTGACTGCAATCCAATGACCAAAATAAATAAAACATAAAAATCAACAGATATGTTACTTGTGTATAATATATCAGCCATTATAAAAAAAAATTGCTCTGTTTTGTGGTGGTCATAAATATGTACACGGTGCATTGTAAAATTGTTCAGACTTTTTCCTGGTGAGATTTTAATTAATTACAAAACTCTAATAACTTTCAAAGTAAGATCCTCTCTCTCTTCAATGCACCTGTTGTAGCACTCCAGCCACTTTATAAAGGTTCCATTGCAGTCCTCCAAAACGAAGGTGTCGAAGATCCTTGTCACAGCCACCTTCATCTTCAAAATGACCGCCCTTGAAGTTCTTCAGATAGAGGTACAACCAAATATCATAGGGAGCAAGTTCTGGACTGTAAAGAGAGTGAAAGAAAGTTTTAATGCTAATTTCTGTCAAGTAGTTGGTTTCCAGGACGCTAGACACTCAGCACTCAGGAAACAAAGTTTGCACAAATTTTGCGCCTATTCAGATTTTCATGAATAATTCTACGTACAGTTATCACGTCAACTCCAAACTGAATGCATATTGTCTTATAGGCACACGGCGGTCTTCATCGAGAAGATTGCGAATTTTCTCTGCCAATTCTGATGCTCAGATGTCCTTCTCCATCCCACACCTTTCATCCTCTCTTACCTCTTGTATACCGTCCTTGAATCTCTTGTAGCAGCAAAAATTAATAATTCTGGTGTAGTCTGGGGCATTTCGCACGTTTCTGTAGCGTTTTTGCCCACTTCAACACAAACTTTTATAGCACAGAGAGATTCCAAACTACTCCACTGCATTCTGCAACGTAATCAGTGTGATAATCAGTGTTTAGTAGGGTGTGTTCAAAGTGCTGTTATAGCCGTCTCCTTCAATCTCGAAAAATGGCGATAGTTGGCAGCTGAGCGTATCAGATGTATAGTAATGATATACTAAAATTACAACCATCTAGGAGTCAACTAAAAACTGCCTCTACTAATATAATGTCTCAAAGCTTCTGGATTGCACCACGTATTTACTGCGACTGAACGCTCGAGAAATACTCTGTGAAGCACGTGAAAGGACTCAAAATACACGATATTTACATAATAGCACTAACATTTATAAACTTTGATATGACAGATAGAAAACTAGGAGTGATATACTGATTATGGAGAGAGCTCTCATTGCAAGGTATAGAGACTTATATCAAATATCAATTTAGTATATATATATATATATATATATATATATATATATATATATATATAAAAGATAATAAGAGTGAAAAAACTACAGAAGGTTTGTGTTACATGGTTAAAGTATATATTTAAATTATGTCAGAAAAATGTTAGAAAAATGTTAGAAAATCTTTTTGGTATATAAACATTGTATTTTGATATATATATATAGCTAAGATTTACAGAAAAGCAAAATACGAAGACAGGTGTATAAGCAAACAGGTGTATTAGATTAAGGCTCGGGAAGGTGAAAACAATCTTTTATATTTCGTCCCTACACTCTTCAACATGTGTGTATATGTTTTAAAAGAATTTGGTTAATATTATCGCCCTGGAAAAGTTGTGTTAACATAATTTTCGAAAATATTAATTCTAATATTATAGAAATATTAATACAATGGAAACAATTACCAGCTTTATAAGGTGAATTCAAGAATAAAGATGTGATTTTCCCTATACGTACGTTTTGTTGTTTTTATATATATCCTCGTATACATAAACATATGCATGAATGTACATATTGGTGTGTGTGAGTGTCTGTATATGTTACATATTAATATGTAAGACTAATGATTATATTTGCACGTGTCTTAAACCTCTGTGTTCATCTGTTACATTTTATCAATTTTCTAAATGCCAATAAACTTAAGAACAGCAAATTCATAAATGATTTTATTTTGTAAATGTCAGTCCTGCCATTAATAAGCGAGTCTTCCATGTCAATTGAATCGATTCCTTGATATCGACCCATTTCATTTCATTCATCCACCGAGATATATAGCTAAATTAAATACTGTAAGTAATTCCTTGTGAGTCGCTACATGGATGCTTGACTTGCTAGAAATAGCAGCTAAATTTCTCTACATATTACACTTTACTGTATTTAACGAAAAAAATCACATTTTGCATTTTAGTCTTTTATATTCACAAACCAACGCGATGGACGTGGCCGGAAGGCGTTGCATTAAAACCGTTCTGCAATGATGAAAATGAAAGAGAATATCATTAGATATTAAACTTATTGTTATAGCCATTTCCAATCTTTTCATAATTGATTTCTGCGTGGTTTGAAAGAAATTCCAATTCTTGGATACTTATCATTACATGAACAACCAAATTCTTTACAAAATTCGTTTGTAACATTCGATCAATTTTGTTTCTTTAATTCTTGATTATTCGAACTCGTTACATTTTAAAGAATTTCTGCTCTGTTGCTGTCATGAATCTAATCCTGCTGGGGGAATCCAAAATATAAAACTGGTTCCCAGGAGCAAACCGTAGTTTCGGTACCCATTCGTATAATACTATTAGTAGAACATGTCCAGGCACTGCCCTTGCCAGTTTCTGTAGGATGTTCTGGTGGGCTGCAGGACCACCACTACCTTTTACTCTATGCCCAGTAGTATGGCAGCCACCAGCCAGACTATATTCACTTCTGGGGGTATGTCTTCTATCCTAACCCTGGAAGCACGTCTCCCAAGGTATACGAGTAGAAGTACCACTTCTTCAGTTTTTAATGATGTAGCTAAGTGCAGTCTGGCGGTAGCTATATCACGAAACTGCACTTCCACCGTTCCGTACTCTCTTCTCCTGGCAATGTATGAAATCATTTGCCAGACTAGTCTCAACGCCTTTTTAACTTGTTCCTCCGACAACACTTCTATTTTTGTTGTTCCCACCGCGTATCTCCTATAAAAAAATCGTCCTCTCGTTTTTATCTTTTACCACTTCTTGTGTGTGTGGTGGGGGGACGACACTTCCCATCGTTCCCCTCCCTTTTAAGTATTTCCTTGAACCTGCTCAATTCTTCTAAACTTATCTCTTCAATTTTTCCTTTTGCCACTGCAGCATGATTCTTGGTTTCAATTTCCTTGTCAATTCTTTTTTGAAACATTTTACGATTTCTTCCTCAGACGACATAAAGTCAAATTTTCACAACTCATTACACGACGCCCCTCCATTAAACAAGATGAAAAACGTCGTACCACTAAAACAGCCAAAATCCACGTGGGTTACACACAAAGACAGTAGATCAACTAACAAACGGTATACTGGAAGCAAGCTTCTTACCACGCCGACACTCCTACGCCTACAGTGTTTAATTCTGTATTTCATTTGACAACAATATAAACTCTAGCATTTTATAAATGTTGTAGTTTATATTGTTTTCTTTTAACAGATAAAATAATCCCTAAATACATGGTAATAAACATTGCCTTTAAGGTGGTGAACTGGCAGAATCATTAGCATACCGAGTAAAATGCTTAGCAGCATTTTGTACGTCTTTACGTTTTGAGTTCACATTCCGCGGGGGTCCACTTTGCTATTCGTTCATTTTGGAGTCGATAAAATAAGAACTAGTTGAGCACCAGCGACAATGTAATCGATTTAACACTACCCCAAAATTGGAAGCGTTGTGCCAAAATTTGAAATCAATAAATTAGTACTGTATAGCTCTCTCTCACACACACACACACACACACACACTCACACACACACACACTCACTCACTCTACTCTAGATACATAGCGAACGAGAAAAATATGATAACGTGATGTCTATAATTTTCTCTGAAGCAATTAAGAGAAACGAAGGTTACAGTCAATTATGTAAATGGAATTGTAGACTAAGATCGCTTGTAGTATAACTGTTATTCTCGGCTACTCATGCATGCAAGAACTAAAAAAATGTATAAAACAAAAAATAACTGTTTCCTTACACTTAAAATAGTGGTAATTAATTTTGGAATAGTTAATCTCGTAACACATTAATTATTTCCTACTCTAGGCACAAGGTCCGAAATCTTTGGGAAGTCCAGTCGATTAGATGAACTCCAGTATACAACTGTTATTTAATTTATCGACCCCGAAAGGATGAAAGGCAAAGTCGACCTCGGCGGAATTCGAACTCAGAACATAAAGACAGACGAAATATCGCTAAGCATTTCGCCCGGCGTGCTAACGATTCTACCAGCTCGTCGCCTTCCTAACACACTAATTGATAAAATAATATGCAGAATATTTTAATTCATACAGCGCATCTGTTTGTTCTTTGTTTATAGGATTGTAGCTAAAATCAGCCCCAAGTGTTAGTTTACCTTCCTCCCATGTGTTCTGTATTGCTTCCACAGTTTATATTGAACAGCTGTTTCAAATATGTCTTACTTATTTACAACTTGAGCTGACCCGTTTGTTCTAAGATATTTACTTAGGCTGTCGCTGTGCAATGTTTCTATCTACCTTTCACTTCCCTATCGATCGGCTACAATTCTACAGTTGTTTGTATCTGTGTATAATATTGACTATTTCTTACAATCGCTTTTCAAGTGTTATAGACTAGATAAAGTTGCATTTTCTGTTACGTTACTCTTAACGTTGGTAACAATAATATGATCCGTAAAATCAATGTTTTACAGTTAGGGGAAGCCTCCTTGGTCACGCAGTGTCTTGAGAAAAATCTAATGTTATCGATATCTCAGAGAATATAAATCATTGACCAAACAATAGTTTTGCATTGGTTTAGATCAAAAACAATTTTGACCTATCGAGGAAGACAGCATTGAAAACTTATTTTTACAATCGTATTTCATTCTTTATGTGTGTATTTTGAAGTCAGGTTGTATAGTAAAGCTTCATTTTTGTATTATTTTCTATTCTACACATCTAATTCTTTATTCTTTTACACTGTCTCCATATCTCTATACAAATCACTACCCAGCTAGCTTTTTATGGGCAATTGTACACGGTCTGATTAGCTTATGGTTATCAGAGAAAAACTGGTAGTATCAGAATACAGATAAATAAATACATCAATATTAAGTACAAGAGAAAGAAATATAAATCTCTAAGCAAACATATTATATATATATATATATATATATATATATATATATAATAATAATATTATTAGGGACAAAATCCAAAATTACAGGTAAAAAACTCAATTAAAATCAATTTATAAAAAATTAAATTGAGCCTAAAACTATATATATATATATATATATATATTCATTAATGTATCCTTACGTGGCCTTCCGAGGTTCAACGGAAGCAACATAAATCTATACAAGATTCTACTGATTTCGCTTTCTAAAGAATTTTGTTTTGTATAAAATATGTTATTCACGTTATTTCAGAATAGAAATCGAATATATTACATGGTCCGAAAGATGTAATAGTGGAATTATCTAAAAGGGTCTTCCAGTCTAGAGGAATATCTCTTTTGGCTTTGATATCGATGATATCGAATTCCGCTTAACTATCACTGCTTTACTTTTTAATGGGAAGACGAAAATGGAATTTTCATTTACTTATAAGAAATTTCGTTATCGTTAACAAAAGTGATCAGTTCAGAGTTATGTGGTTTCGGATCTCTCTCTTTCTCTTTCTCTTGCACACGCAAGCAGACACACACGTACACATACAGAGACGCATACACACACACACACATGATCTGAAGCAGAAGTATTGAATTATATATATATAAGATATAGATGCATGCTTACGTCTCAAGCTTCCCTGCTGCATAGAGGAAGAAAGAAAATCGGTTGTTGTATAGCGTAATATAAATGTTTATTTTCTGGGACGTGATTAACCTGGTCAACTTCCAAAAAGTGCCGGGATTTCTTCAATAAAAATATCTTTGAAGCAGGCATTGAAACTCTTATTAAACAAAGAAGTCTATCGGATTTTTGCCACTAAAATTGCAGCAGCAGAGTCGGAATGGCTTCACTGATAAATGGAAACAGAGCTGCATGGTAACTTTATTTGCCGCGCACACCATAACAGGTGCATAAAATATTTTGCTTCGTATATCTTGCACAATATATTATAATGAAATCTGCACTACAAATAGAGAGAGGGGGAGAGTGTATGTGTGTGTGAGTAAATAAATTAAAATAGAGATAAACATACGCTTGAGAACAGTCAACGAATGATAAAATGTGATAAAATGTGTTAGAGTATATAGTGAGTTGACGTTTAATTTATTGTTAATTTGGCAGACGAGAACATCCCTGCACTATTCCAGAAGCATTACCCGAAAATAGCTGATTAACATCATAATTACAAGGTACAACGTTAAACTGTGTTTTGAATAAAACATAGCTGCTCGTTCTATTAATACAAATAATTTTAAAGATTAATGTTGATCCCTTTTGATGCGTATTATTAGAGCACATTACAGGGTGTTGAGCTGTCAACAATTATAGAATTAAATACCGGGCTAAAAGTCGTAATTTATTTAGTTTCCTTCATTTACGCCCTGAGTTCGAATCCCATGGGATTATCGTTATCGGTCCTTCCTCTTTGAATCGATAACATATGATCCAATAATAAATACAGTGTTAGTTTTATCGATTATCAAAAGACTAATTATAATAATTTGGCCGGCTGCCAATGTAAAACGAAAATCGATATCCGGTTTGGAAATAAGGCGGCGAAATGACAGAATCGTTAACACGCCGGACAAAATGCTTAGCGGAGTTTCTTCCGTCTGTACGTTCTGAGTTCAAATTCCGCCGGGGTTGACTTTGTCTTTCATTATTTCGGGGTCGATAAAGTAAGTACTAGTTGAGCGCTGCGGTCTATGTAATCCCCAAAAATTGCTGGCCTTTTGCAGAAATTTGAAACCTGTATTTCGTTTGGAAATACACGAGTAGTCTAATCTGTAGCTAGTTGACTTAACAATGAACGAACTACTACGCCGTTTTATTGATTATAAATAACAACTAACTCCAACTCAATGGAGATTGGAATGACATTTTGAAACTGGAATGACACTGGATAAAGAACTTCTGGAGAGTAAGAAAAGTTTGTTATGGTTAGAATTATTTCATCACACATCTGCCTCTTCAGGATTGAGCTGGTACAGAACAACAAAAGTCAGATATTCAAAGCATTACAGTTAATCTATAAATCTTTGTATCTCGGAAAATGAGTCGAAATTCCTTTCATATTTCTAGAATCTAATATAAAGTATAAGGCACTTTTTTCAGTTCTAGGTTCTTTAATTTGTTGAGACAAATCTAGTATGTATGTATTAACTGGCGCTCAGTCCGATAAAACAACGAGAGTTGCAGTTGATCCGATCATCGGAACAGCCTGCTCGTGAAATTCACGTGCAAGCGTTGTCTGAGCACACCACAAATACGCGTACCCTTAAAATAGTGCTCAGGGAGCTTCAGTGTGATGTAGAATACGACAAGGTTGGCCCTTTAAATTAGGGATACAACTCATTTTTGCCAGCCGAGTGGACTTCAGCAACGTGAAATAAATTAACTTGTTCAAGGACAGAACGCGCCGCCAGGAATCGAACTCAAAACCTTACGACTGGGAACCGAATACTCCTAACCACTAAGCCACGTGACATCGCTATGTATTTATCAACACTCATATGGTTAGGGAAAAACAAACCCATAGTTTATTCAGAGCAATTTGCTTTCTCAATTACATTTAAGGTGCATATTTATGCTACGCAGGATATCTTTCTTTTACTAGTTTCAGTCATCTGCCTGCGGCAGTGCTGGAGCACCGCCTTTAGTCGAACAAATCGACCCCAGGACTTATTCTTTGTAAGCCTAGTACTTATTCTGTCGGTCTATCTTGCCGAACCGCTAATTTACGGAGACATAAACATACCGACATCGGTTTGAAGCGTTGGTGGGGGAACAAACGCAGACACACAAATGCATACATACATACATACAAGCAAACAAACACACATATATATATATATATACGTCGGGCTTCTTCCAGTTTTCCGTCTACCAAATCCACTCACAAGGCTTTGGTCGGCCCGAGGCTATTGTAGAAGACACTTGCTCAAGGTGCCACGTAGTAGGACTGAACCCAGAACCATGTGGTTGAGAAGCAAGCTTCTTACAACACAGCCATTCCTGCGCCTATACATCTATATTATAATGTTTGAAGAAGTGCAGGAATCTGTCCAGTTTATTTCGTACCCCACACCACGTTATTAAAAAAGTCATACTACTTTGAAGGAATTATAAAGAACATTTAAAAAAATTTAAACTATAAAGTTTATTCGTATATTATACACAGATTATACTGCTTAATATTACAAGATTCGCTTCTGTTTTAAATGTCAACTTCCGTTTGAATTCCATATGTAAACAAATAACTTTTCTTCGTGTTCGTAAAAAATGTACTAAAGCGAAAAAAAAGCAACAAAACAAGTGAGTAAATTATTTTTAAAAGTATTACGTAGTGCAAAAATAATAATCCCTATCTAATAGAATCAAGTTTTCAAATTGCGTTATACTGCGGTCATGCTGGTGTACAACCCTGAAATTATTTAGTCAATAATATCATCTCCCACCACAGTTCTTCGCACATGATCAGATATATGTTGCATTATCAAGAGTGTCAAGAAAAGAAAATATAAAAATATTAACCGAGATAAATGAAAAGGGTCCATTTGCTGACAGTTGTGTCAGCATAAAAGTTCTACATTCATTACTCTCTTTTAATTGAGATGTATTTAAGCTTCTTTTTTATTGCTAGGAAAGGGACACTAGAAACACTTAAGATGTCTATAAGTGAATATAATGAAACAACAACATAGCAAACTCAACTTTTCATATTGGTAAATGTAATTCATTAATTCCCATAAGAGCATCTGTTTTCAAATTCACTCAAGTGAAGATTCATGAATATTTTCCCTTGACAGTCTCATCTCTTTTCCAATTTTCGTTATCGTCTTTTTCAAATGTATCATGGGTTATTTTACTGATTACAGAATAAACAATAACAGAGACTTCGTTCAATTTATGAGCATATTGTCAATTTACTCTATAATTTATGTATCATATCTATATGTATATATAATATCAATATGCGCAACACGTATACCAGCAGAAAACCGCCTTCCAGGCGGTTTTTCTGCTAGTAATTTATAATTAACTCTTAAATTAGTTTGAATATCAATATTTAGACAAACGTTCACTCTATGTCTGTGCCTATACACACACACACATTCACACACTCGAGCATATACGAGGGATGCTGAAAACTTCCTGGCTTTGGCTAAAAGAAAATATAGGAGGATCAGTTAACTATCTGAGGATCAGTTAGCTATATGTGGATCAGTTAAATATTCGACATATTCCCCTCAGGTTCACACACTTAATGCAGCGATCTTTCGGTTTTTCTAAGCCCTGTAAAAGAACTCAGAAGGTTGGGCCTCCAGCCAGGCCTTTCACGATACCCTTAAAGCCAGGACGCTTTCAGCATCTCTCCTATACCCATAGGTTTAAAGATGTTGGCGTGAATGTGTGGGAAGAAGTTTTCTAACTACATGGTTCCATGTTCAGTTCCACAGCGTGGCATTTTGGGCAAATGTTTTCTACTATAACCTCGGGCCGGATAAAACCTTTTGAGTGCATTTGGTTGACGGAAACTAAAAGAATCCTGTCATATGTGTGTGATGTGTGTGTACTTATATGTGTGTTTGCGCGCACGCGCGTGTGTGTATGCGCATGTGCATGTGTTTGTGCGTGCGCGGTCGTTCTGTAGACCCGTTAGAGTATCAGCAAAAACCAGTTGCGATATTTGTTTTGGCACTTGATTTCATATCACAACGAAGACAACTTTACATTTATCCTTTCGAGGTAGGCAAAGAAAATAGCAGTCGAGCGCCTCTAGCTTATCCATCATGGTTGTTTCACTGAGTCAGGAGTGGAACGGCCGAAATGGTGTCTGTGTCATTTAAAACCATTATTAAAAGTATAGTATTTTCCAATCAGTTGTCTTGATCTTCCGTCTGTAAAACGCCATTTGAAATAACCGTGTTACAGCTAAAATGATCAGCATCCGAAAGAGCTGGTAATTTCGTACTTTTTTTTTCTAGAACTCTACAGTTTTTAAAATATGTCAAAACGTGGCGTCGGATTTTTGATAGGAGACCAGGGGGAGGTGAATAGCATTTGGAACAGCTATTTTGATACTGTCTAACTCATCTTGAGCCAAAAAGAGCCATCAATACTTCCAATGTCAACAGAAATACGAACAAGAGCATGAAAATCAACAAAAACAACAATGGTAAAAGAGATGAAGTAATGGATAACGACAGTGGTACCACCACTATCACCATTAAAAGCACCACCACAAAGAACAGCGGCAACAGGACCCGCCCAAGCAGCAGCAACAGCAGCAAGAAAATCAGCAGCAACAATCATGAAGACGTCGAAATTAAAGCAAAAAACAGCAATGTGAAAGAAAAAACAAAAATAACAATATTGATAATGAAAACGATAAAGATGAAACGAATACTGCTGCAGTACACATCTACTAATATTACCGATGCAGGTAATGTCTCCGTCACCATCTTCACGACCATCGGCATTAACACAAATACCATTAATAACATTGCAGCCAGCAAATCAACTGTTAATGGTTTTGCTAATGTGGTTCAAATGCAACAATCAATTTTCCTATACTCATAGGATTTCAAAAATGCCAAACATTCTCTAACGACTTTTAGAAGAACAGTATCCTTAAGCCTACTGCTATAGGAAGACAAACAGAAAAAAGAAGTTTCGTTGTGTAGGTGTATACGACTGAGATCTAGAAACTCAGAGAAAGACGAAAAATAAATGAAAACCATTCTAGGGTACAAAAACATACGTCGAACGAGGAAGACATGCTTGGTACTATAGATGTGAGATTTCTCACCGAAGAAGCAGTCAGGAAGAACTATGTGAAAACCCTAAAGATACTTCGGTCGAAGAGAGGAAAAAATAATGTTAGCCGATGTGCCACCAAAAATAGTTATCCGATGGTTAATAGCGGCCATTTTGTGGTATATCGAAGAATAAACAGGTATATTGCAAATCTATAGACTTAAGGAAAAAAATAATAAATAAATGAATGAATAAATAAAATTGGTTGGGGAAGAGGAATGGAGCTATTAATCCAGACAGACCAAGGGAGTTTGGAAGGCTTTCCATCCTTAGAGTTGATTAATTAGATACACGTCTTGTATCTGTTTGCAGTACTTGGGGACAGAATGTCATGGCGTTACTTATGGGAGACACAAACCATGACTTTTCTGTCCACAGCAAAGGAGGAAAGAATGAAGATCTCTGCTACTGCTACCGATGCATTTACCACAGCAGCAAAAACACCACCAGCAAGAACTGCAACATCAGCATCTGCATTATCGTTATCAGCAGAGTGCAGACACAACATCAGTAACAGCAACAACGATGACAACTGTAACAGTAAAATCTGCAATGGCGAAAGGAGCACCCACATTAGGAGTAAAAACATAATGAGAACCAACAGCACCATCAGTGGAAGCAACAGCAATAGAAGCAATAAGTGACGTCCTCATTCAAGGCTACCATATCGACGAGAACAACAACAACAGCATCAGAAAGTTCAAAACAATGAAAAACAAAACTTCAAATCCCACCAACATTATTATAAAGAAAGTAATTGAGAAGCTAAATATATTTCATATCCTGATGATTAGGTTATGAAAGTCTAAAACGGTTGATAATAAATCTAGTAATTCTACTGTCCCAAATACTGCCAAAAATTTGGTAAAATCCATTACAAAACAGATTATAGCTGCGACGTAGTACAAAACACACACACACACACATACACACACACACACACACACACAGAGGCACGCGCGCACACACGTGTATATTTTTGTGCCTCTGTGTGTGTGTTTACTTGCGAGTATAATCGTGAACATTTATTATGTAATTTATATCTTTGTGAGACCGAACCAAGTGCCACATCTTAACCATACAACAATGTCCCACTCCTAATGAAAACAGAATATGATAAATAGTAAAGTGAAATACCTTTTTACTGAAATCTGCGGACAAATTGTGACTACTTGACAGTACTTCGCCTATTTCCGTAAATCCCAGAATCGAAATATTTTCCAAACGTTATTTCTTTAATCCTCGCATGATGTCAATTACACTAATTTTCTACTAATTAAGATTAATCATGCTGAAATGATAAACGTTTGATGTTTGATATTTGACTATATTTTACTTGTACTTGAAATAAATTTTTCAAAATTTTGGAGCTGAAAAAGAATTGGGAAAATGATATTGAAAGACATATTTTGTCAACCAGAAAACTTCATCTCGATTTATAGTAGATTTTATTTTATCGTTTATTATATTTTATTCTCTGATTATCTTGAGACTAAATTTTCTGTGATCTTAATATGAAGACAATTATTAAGAACAAAGAATAAATCTGAGGTACTAATTGTTTTGCCTCTTTTCAACATAGCCATGGAAACCAAATGTTCATATAGTAATGGACTGAAATACAGCAGCTCTAAATATTCAGCTCTTTCAACTCATCTTGATTACAATTCTATTGTCGCAACATATAAAATATCATTGGATTATTTTCAATAACGTACAGATGGTTAACGAGCAGAATCGTTAACACGCGTCGTAAAAATGTTCACAGGGATTTGTGTCACGCTGAATCTCCCCGAGAACTATGTTACGCGTACACGTGTCTGTGGAGTGCTCAACCACTTGCACGTTAATAAATTAGCTGCGACGTCACTGGTGCCAAGCTGTATCGGCCTTTGCCTTTTCCTTGGATAACATCGGTGGCGTGATGAGGGGAGGCTGGTATGCGTGGGCCACTGCTGGTCTTCCATAACCAACCTTGCCCAGACTTGTGCCAGGGAGGGTAACCTTCTAGGTGCAATCCCATTTATGGCCGAAGGGGGTCACAGCAACAAGTGAACTGGAGCGGCGAGGAATCGAACACCCGACCTACCGAATTTAAGCCGAATACCATAACAACTAAGCCACTTGCTTTCACTGCATCTATCTATCTATCTATCTATCTATCTATCTATCTATCTATCTATCTACACACACGCACACACACGATGCTTTTCAATTTGTAAATGTATATGTGTAGTACAAGTCACTTGAAATTAGATTTGTGTCATTCGGGGTATCTTGATGTAGTTAAAAATACCTATTTATTTTGGGATAATATAAACAAATTTTGTTTATTATATCTTTCGTTCAGTAATATTACATCATTTTTACTATCCAGTTAATATATATATCAACTTAGTAAAAGTAAATATATGTGTGTATACTTGCCTCTCTCTCTCTCTCTCTCTCTCTTTATATATATATATATATATATATATATATATATATATATATATATATATATGTACGCATACCTACATATATTTATTTGTATATATGTGTGTGATTGTATATAATCATATGTGTGTGTGTATGTGTCTGTGTATATGCATACCTATTCATACATATACATACACACACACACAAAACACACATACATACTCACAAATACATACACACACACACATATTGCCTGCGTCATAAAAACATTTTTTTAATATTCCAGAGAACGTGAAATCATTTTATTTTCGGAATAGAGAACATTGACACTTCACATAAAGCTGTATCTAACACCATGTAAGTATAATGTTGGAACCCTCCTTTTAATACTAGATGTTGAAGGCTCCAGCAATGGGACCATCTTGTAGATATCACAGTTATTCTAACCTTGCATCAAAGCAATGCTTTGAATTTCTTGATCCATTTGAGACACTTTATTTTTACCAGCGAGATTCTAGAGTTACAAAATAAGTACTGGGGCTCAAGGCAGTGCCCTAACATTGCCCCACTTCAACGACCGGAATGAGTGTGTGTGTATATATATATATATGTGTGTGTGTGTGTGTGTGTGTGTGTGTGTGTGTGTGTGTGTGTGTGTGTGTGTGTGTGTAGGTGCAAGCGTGGTTGTGTGGTAAGAAGCTTGTTTCCCAACCACATTGTTCTAGGTTCAGTCCAACTGCGTGACACCATCGGCAAGTGTCTTCTACTATATCCTCGGGCTGGCCAAAACGTTGTGAGTGGATTTAATAGACGGAAACAGAAAGAAGCCTACTTAAGGCATTGGTTGGCCTGCGGCTATAGTGGGACACTTGCCCAAGGTGCCATGCAGTGGAATTGAACGCAGAACTATGTGATTGGAAAATATATTTTTAAGTTATTTTTATTTAAAATTGCAAGCGTACACTAGATAATGTACATGCTTATACCCACTCACACACACACATACGACAGGCTTCGTTCAGTTTCCGTCTACCAAATCCGCCCACAAAACTTAGGTCGACCCGGGGCTATATGTAGGACACATGCCCAAGGTGGCACGCCGTGAGGCTGAACGCGGAACCATGTAATTTTTTAAAGCTATTCTTATTTAAAATTCCAAGAGTACGCTAGACAATTTACACGCTTATCAGCACCCCCTCCCTCCCCACACACACACATGTATACGTACCTACGAAGACAACTTCCGCCAGCATACAAATTTAGAAAAATCAGTAGTGACTAGTACATATCGTCTGCATTCCCACTCGGTTCTGATGAACAGTTCTACTTGACAAGAAATAAACAAAATATTTTAAATGCAAAAGTACAACGAAGACAGCTGAAAATAGTTCTGTTCTGAAAAGGAAACTAATATATTGCGTAATGAAAATTTATTTTATCTAATTCTGATCACTGTAGTTTCAGAATGTTTTTTTTAATGAGTTTTAGTTTGTATGTCTTCAAATCTGGTTAAACAAAATTTAAAAAAAAACACTATGACATGTATATAACTTTCAAACGTATTTGGAGATTTAATCATTAAAATAACATGCATATGACCATCTGCTCGAATACAAATAGTTATCTATAACGTGTTGTAATCTATTTTCGTTAGATAACATTTACCTATGATATTTACGTAGTCATTCGTGTTTTGCTAGCAGATTTGTGTGTTTCTTTGAGGGTCAAAAATAAAATAAACACAGAAAAAAAGTTGTAATAAATTATAGGTTGGCTGCCGAGCAATATATATATATATATGTATGTATATATATGTATATATGTATATATATATATATATATATATATATATATATATATATATATATATATATATATACACATACATATACATACACACACACACACACACACACACACACACACACACACACACACGCACACACACACAAGGGTGGTGCTGAAAGGAAATTACAGGAGGATCAGTTAATTATGATTTTATTCAACATATTCCTCTCTCAGATTCACACTTTTACAGCAGTCCTTCAGTTTTCCTAAGCCCTGTAAAAGAACCCAGAAGGTTGAGCCTCCAACCAGGCTTTTCAAGATATCCTCCAATCCAGGAACATTTCAGTACCCCCTCGTATATATATATATATATATTATATCATGCTTTGTGTTCGGTTGACACTTTAGTTGATGGAAACTGAAAGTAGCCTGTCGTGTATATATATATATATATATATATATATATATATATATATATAGAGAGAGAGAGAGAGAGAGAGAGAGAGAGATTATATATATATAAAATATATATGTGTGTGTGTGCATATATGGGTAGAGGACGTCACCAACAGTAGACAACATGAAATACGAAATCAAATGAATTAAATACGCAAATAACGAGAGAAAAATGGAAAGCAAGACAGGTAATACAAGGAATACAAAGAATGACACTCCATCAGTTGTCGGCTGTCTATCTACTCCCCATTTCGAGGAATATACTTCTACGTTTCGGTTTATCTTTTTCAACAATAATTTCTGATATATTCACAGGTAGTTTTTGCGTTTTTATGAAAGGGGAATAGTAACGGGCTCTTCAACCAGATACACAATCTAAATTCTAAAATTATACCGGACAATACATCTCCTCTGTATATATTTTTGTTAAAATATATCGAAATATTGAGTCAATAGTTAAATCCCAGAATAAAATAAAAATAAACAGGTAACACTCCTTAATCATCAACAATATGAAATATTTGACTGATGATATTTAGTCCAGAAGTAAAATTCCAAATCCCAGCGGAAATTTCTAAACAAATCACATTTGCACATATTATAAGAGATTATCCACTCTGTATATTATATCTGACCAACAGGCAGTCTTTACAAGCACAATCGCGCGCGCGAATAATATGGTAGCAACGATATGCAACAAATATACTGTGAATGTTTTTCGTGAATTAATTCAATTTTCTTTAAAAATTAGTTTCAAATATTGGCTCAAGGGCAGCAATTTAGGAGGATGGTTAAGTCGATTACACCGTGTTTGACTGGTACTTATTCTATCGATCCCCTTCCCCCCAGGAAAAGGTGAAAGGCAAAGTCGACCTTGGCGGAAGTTGAATTCAGAAGGTAAAGGCGGACGAAATATCACTGAACATTTTGCGCGATGTGGTTACAATTCTGACAGCTCACCGCATAATTTATTTTGGATATTAGAAGTTAGGAATATGCAAATAAACACCAAAGTGCTGGGGCAGCTAGGGTTAGGGTTAGGTTTAAGTTCGGAGTGAGGAAGAACACTTGCAAAAAGTTGAATTTCTGGACGACTGATCTTTTTAGAATTGTAATATTTACAACAGTGAGCTTCTATATATTCATTTAAAAAGACAAAACAAAACAAAAATGTTAGTGTTCATAATATACATATTCGTAAGGTGGTGAGCTGGGAGAATCGTTGGCACGCCGGGAAAAATGCTTAGCAGCATTTTGTCCGCCTTCACGTTCTGAATTCAAATTTCCCCGAAATTGACTTTGCTTCTCATTCTTCGGAGTCGATAAAATAAGTGCCAGTTCAACACAGGAATCGACTTGCCTCCACCAACTCAATTCCTGGCCTTGTGTCAATAATTTGAAACCATTATTTGACACCTTCCTCTATATTCTCTAATTTTCTCCAAAAATATTTTATATTGGACTATTCTTGTTTTTGGGATATTTATTAAAATAACGTCACCTGTTTGAAAGACAAAAAAGTAAATTTTATAATGGTTACCCATCATTGGGTAACCATTCTGAAATAGTTACTCACCAGTGGGTAAAATGGGAGAATATAAGAAAAAGTTAGATCTGCTCACTCCCATTTCATTATCCTTTTTATTATAGAAATTTTAGGTGGAGATAGAGCTAATTTCATCGACAGGCACTTATTTCATCGAACCCGAAAGAATGAAAGGCAAAGTTGAACTCAGCAGAATTTGAACCCAGAATATAAAGACGGACGAAATGGCGCTAAGCATGTTGTTTGGAGCGGTAACGACTCCGGCTTTTCACAATCTCTCCCATTCCCATTTCATAATAATATATGATCTAGCGCCAGGACTCTGGAAAACACTGAGATATATTATCTCCCCTTACTGTTTGATATGCTGCGGTTAAAAGGTAAACAAGAAACAGAGTTAATAAAGTATGGATGTGGATATTATTAATATATGTAAAATAATAAGACTTGTCCATACACGGTTAGTGTATGTACTCAAATCACATTTTGCATTAATGGGTGAACAAAATGAAGGGCATTTTGAAGTTCATAAACATAAAAGTTACTAGAGTGCTTTAGGAAAATTACTAGAATGTTTTAGAAAAATGCATTATGTCTATGCAAATACTTCAATGAGAACAAGATACGGGAACTGGAAGAATACTCGATGATAAAAGAAGAAATATATATTGTATACTCTCTCTTTTACTCTTTTATTTCTTTCAGTCATTTGACTGCAGCCATGCTTTAGCACTGCCTTTAGTCTTGCAAATCGACCCCAGGACTTATTCTTTGTATACCCAGTACTTATTCTATCGGTCTCTTTGGCCGAACCGCTAATTTACGGGGACACACCAGCATCGGTTGTCAAGCGATGTTGGGGGACAAACACAGACACACAAATACACATATATATATACATATAAATATATACGACGGGCTTCTTTCAGTTTCCGTCTACAAAATCCACTCAAGGCTTTGGTCGGCCCGAGGCTATAGTAGAAGACACTTGCCCAAGGAGCCACGCAGTGGGACTGAACCCGGAACCATGTGGTTGGTAAGCAAGCTACTTACCACACAGCCAGCCTATCTTTATTATCTGTATCTTTATTATAAGCAATAAACTTCACACATCTTTAATTGAACACAATCGTTCGAGGATCGGAGACGAAGAACTTCGATTTCATTTTGAATTCCGGATTTTTTTAGAATTTGAATATACGTATCAAATCGAGACGTAGAAATCTATCCATCTGTCTTCTCTCTCTCTCTCTCTCTCTCTCTCTCTCTCTCTCTCTCTCTCTCTCTCTCTCTCTCTCTACATATATACATATATATATATATATATATATATATATATATATATATATATATATATGTGAGTGTGTATGTGTGTGTGTGTGTGTGTGTGTGTAATATGACACTTATATATATATATATATACACATAAAAAATGCATAAATAGACACAACTCACACATATAACACTTGAGTGTATTTTATTTTCCATTCGTCACCGATATTGATGTCGAAACTACCATCACCACTACCACCACTCGGCTGCAGCACGTCTACTTCTATACAATTCACTTGTTAATAACTATAATTTTTTATATATAGTTGTCTTGGTAATTCTGTCAGTATGGTACGTAATTTACTCCATTCGTTTACTTTAATAATATTCTTATTGTTACCTTATTGTGTTTCTTTTATCGAATAGATAATTGTGTGCTACCTTGGAATTGTTGTTCCCCTCATCGTTCACACACAGAGATTTTATTGCAAAAACGTTTCTGCAAGAGACAGTGATATAATTGATATAAACGATCCCATTAGAGATATTATGAGAAATATAACTGCTCTGTTGAATGTTGTAGCTGACTGATATTTATTTTACCAACGCGAGAGTGATGAAAGATAATCAACCCAAATTAAGATTTGAATTACGTGTCAAGGCATACGACTATATACAATATAACGACCATAAATGTGCTTGTTCATTGCCATTTCATAATAATAAAAATGATAATAATAATAATAATAATAATAATGATACTTTTCATATACACAACGCCTGAAATTTATGGGAGAAGATGTCAATTATATTTATTTTGGTACTTTACTTATATTTTACTTTATCGATCCCAGAGGAACGAAAGGAAAATTTGATATCGGCCGAATTTTGAACTCTCAACATAAAAGCCCAGAACAAATATTTAAAATCATTTTGTCCGATGAGCTAAGAATTCTACTAAATAGCAACACCATCACTAATAATATTAAGGAAGGCAAAGACAGGGTGTCATTTCAGAAATAGTAATAGAAAAATTAACCATTTGCTTTATATGGATGGTCTGAAGCTTTTTAGTAAGAATGAAAAAGAGATAGATTCCTTAATATAGACTGTAAGACTCTTCGGTAAAGACATAGGCATGGAATTTGGCATCGATAAATGTACAATATTAGTCATGAGAAGGAGACAGGTAGTCAACAGCGAGTGCATTCAATTACCAAATGGTCAGACATTAAAATCATTGAAAGGAGAAGAGAATTATTAGTATCTAGGAGCATTAGAATCTGACAGAGTACTAACTACAGAAATGAAAACGAAAAATGAGGAGTACGTCAGAAGCGTGAAGGAGGAAGTTCATGTCCTCAAAGCTAAATGGTCCGAATCCAGTGAAGGCTGTAAATATTTGGTCAGTATCATTGCTTAGATACTCAGCAACTGTTGTAGTGTGGACAAAAAGTGAATTAACAAAGCTTGAGAAAACTAGGAAGGAATTCAATATGAATGGAGGACTCCACCCAAGGACGGGAGTAAAAAGATTATACCTACCTAGAAAGGAAGGTGGAATAGGGATAATGTCAGTAGAAGACTACGTGGAGTTAGCTAGAGTAAATATAGACTCCTATGCACGTAATAGTGAAGAAAGTCTATTAAAAGCTGCTAGAGTCACAGCAAGACATGGGGAAACTAAAACACCAAACGAAATTAAAAACTAGAAAAACGAACAGAAATTATCTGACTGGCAGAAGAAAGCGTTGTATGGCAGATTCCCAAATATAGTTTTAGCTAATAGTAGTAGTGAATCATGGTTATGGCTGCAGAAGGAAAAGCTGAAGAGAGACAGAAAGTTTATTAGTAGCAGCAGAGGATCAAGCATTAAAGACTAATTGGATAAAAGCCAAAACAGACCAAAACGTACGAACAATCAAGAAGTAAGGCGAAACAATAGGTAAATATGTCACGAGGAATATAAATGAAATCAGAGTAGAGCACCCAACAGAATTGTTATAAAAATTGTGCCTACTTAGCACGGGCAGAATAATCAGGAAAGTATTAGCTGAAAAGATTAGATAGCATGAAATCTTAGGCTGCTGGCAGCAAACCCGCTACGCATGCAAGACTCGAGATAAAAAGTAAAAAAAAAAAAAACAGAAACAATTCCTGTCATAATAGGCGCCTTAGGTATGATAAAAAATATTCAGACAAATACATAACAAAAACACCAGGATTAACAAGTATATTAACATACAGAAAGTAGCACTACTAGGCACCTTACACATCCATCGTAAAACACCTTCAATACAGTAAAAATAAGAGAATCACAACAAACCACAGCACATATCCAAGGCACACAGAGCTGCGCTTCGTAGTGCAGTGAAAGCACGTGATAAAAATAAGACTACTGAATAATAATAATAATAATAATAATAATAATAATAATAATAATAATAATAATAATAATAATAATAGTATGTCGGGAAGACAACCGGCAAGAAATGGAAACAAAATTGAACGAAAAAAAACTCATAATTATAATAATCCTGTCTACTATAGGCACAATGCCTGAAATTTGGAGGTAGAAGGATAGTCAATTATATTGACCCCAGTATTCAGCTGGTACTTATTCTTTCGACCCCAAATAAGGAAAAACAATGTTGACCCCGGTGGAATTTGAACTCAGAGCGTGAAGATGGTCGAAATGTTGCTATGCATTTGATCCGGCGTTCTAACGATTCTGTCGGCTCGCTACCTTTCGTATAATATTCTTTTCTTTTCTAAGCACAAGGACCGAAATTTTAGGGAAGGGGGCCAGTCGATTAGATCGACCCAGTACGCAACTCGTACTTAATTTATCGACCCAAAAAGGATATAAGGCAAAGTCGACATTTGCGGAATTTGAACTCAGAACGCAAAGACGGACGAAATACCGCTAAGCATTTTACCCAGCGTGCTAACGTTTTCTTATTTCTTTATTGCCCACAAGGGGCTAAATATAGAAGGTACAAACAAAGACAGACAAAGGAATTGAGTCGATTGCATCGACTCCAGTGCGTAACTGGTACTTAATTTATCGATCACGAAAGGATGAAAGGCAAAGTCGACGTCGGCGGAATTTGAACTCAGAACGTAACGGCAGACGAAATACCACTAACCATTTCGCCCGGCGTGCTAACGTTTCAGCCAGCTCACCACCTTACCTTTTGTATAATATTGCTTTCAAATTTTGGCAGAAGACCAGCAATTTCATGGGAGGGGAGTAAGTCGATTACATCGATCCCGGTGTTCAACTAGTACTTATTTTATCGATTCGTGAAAGGATGAAAAGTAAAGTCGACCTCGGTGGAATTTGAACTCAAAACACGTAGACAGATGAAATGCTGCTAAGCATTTTTCCCAACATGCTAAAGATTCTGCCAACACACCGTCTTTTGTGTAATATTATTGATAATTTCGTGTAAAACATGAAAATATCTCTATGTAGATCTTCTCAAACACTATTATGAAACTATAATTGATGCGCATTAAGATTCATAACACTTTGTATAAATTTTGTCCTACTCCATTCTTGTGATAACAGCCTATGTTATGTATTCTGTTTAATAATTGCTGCCTTATTCTGTCGACAAGATTAGAAAGAAACGATATTTCTGTCAGTTGACTGTAAATAAAATCCATTATTGCTTTTATCTTTTCGCAATCACCTTTAACTATAAATTTCTAAATACGCGATTAAGTTTTGTCGTATTCCTGTGATCTAACCGCCGAGACAATTTCACATCATTTCACTGTTTGTAATCAGTGTAACGAAATGTTATTTTTATAGATTTGTGTTACAAGATCCCTGATGTGAAAACGTGTGTTGAAACAGATATAGTTGTATTTCGGGATGGTCATTTTTTTTTTTGCCAAATAAACACACGCACTACATATTCGTTTCTTATTCGTTTATTACTTTTCTTATTCTAACTCATATTCACAGTGCGGAAATATTTCCGTCTCTGTGTGTGCTCTCCTCCTCCCCTCATATCATTTTCAGAGACGGAACTTGTCGTTGAAGAGGGCACAGATGCGTGACAATAAACGAGTGAAGAACGAATATATAGTGCGTGTGTTTATTTGGCAAAAAAGAATGACCCTCCCGAAATGCAAAAATAATGTTATTTTTGCTTTATTAAAAATCAAAAATGTGATATTTGCGATGAAATTTCAGCTTGAACACAAAAGACAAGTAAGTACAATTCTATTGTATAATGAATAAAAAATTACTTAATGAATAAAAGAAAGTTTAATGGTTAATGAATAAAAAAAAGTTTCAACTGATGTTCCTGTGCTGTTAATGATGAAGATGATGGTGATGATGATGACAACGACGACGACAGTGATAATATTATTATTGAATTGCTGATGCTGTTGATAATGTTGATTATGATGATGGTGATAATGAAGATAATGATAATGATAATAATATTGATGCATAGAATAAAATAATGCATTCATTAATGCCAATGAGCAGAGTTTTTTTCTACTGTAGGTCCTTGACATTCTGGAAATAACAACCAAATTTCCATCGAATCATAGATTGTTTTATGAAAAAACAAGGAAAGACATATTGAATGAAGCAGTCTTAAATAGACCACGTTTGGACAAAATCAAAGAGGTAGTCACATCGAGATCGCTTTTAATCATGTGACCGCTGGATCATAAATGACCGAGGGCTAACAAAGAATATAAGCAACAACAACAACAACAACAACGTAAAGAATTCAGTTTCTACTTCGTTATTACCATAATATATAATATGAAAGTAATTGGGAGAAACTAAAAACTGCAGAGACCACGTATTAAATATGATTACGTGCTGAAAATACATACTGAAAAACAAATAAGTATGTATGTATATTTTTGCATTAGATCCCCATGGCAGAATTGGAAAGTTATTAAATATTCGCATCTAATAACTATTTCTGTCCCCTGGCACAACTGTTTCTGTACCATTTCTTTTTAATATTTCTCTCTGGAATTTGGAGATCAAAGTGTTTTTTTCCATAAATAGAACCTGATCTACTTACACATACACAAGCTAATGCAGAAGAATACATGCATATAAATAATTCCCATTGACATGTAACAACTCAGTGACGCATTTAAATTAAAGTCAGACTTCTACTAGTTTCCATATCTATTACTTTAAAATTAGTAATGCATCAGTAAATACAAATATATGGAAAATAAATATATGTATATATGTATATATGTATATATGTATATATAATATATATATATATGTGTGTGTGTGTGTGTGTGTGTGTGTGTGTGTGTGTGTGTGTGTGTGTGTGTGTGTTAGTGTACACGCGCGCGAGTGTTTGCATGTGTGTGCGTATGTGTAGAAATGAGATAAGCAAAATAACTGAGATAAACCTGTGGTTTACATTGTAACAACATGGACAGATACAAGTCTAACAAATAACATACGGCATACATTACAAAATGGCAATTAAGACCAGCTCCACTTGAGAAAGGGAGTTGATTTTAAAATTTAAAAATTCTTCGAAGTTGATACTCCATTAAGGTAAAAGTTAGAGACATGAGACGACAGTCGTAGGCATATGCTTCTGATTCAATAGCCGGCATTATATTTGTATGTACACACACACACACACACACACACACACACACACACTGCTAGCTACTAAAGCTTTTTAATTCTCTCTCTGTTTAATTTCTTGTGTTCCTTTCTGTTGAAGAGCGTAGGCTCGAAACGTAAAAGACTTTCTCACCTGTCTTTGTCTTTTGTTTTTCGGGGAAATTCCAACTATATATATATATATATATATATATGTCTCTTTTACTCTCTTTTACTGCTTTCAGTCATTTTGACTGCGGCCATGGTGGAGCACCGCCTTTAATCGAGCAAATGGACCCTAGGACTTATTCTTTGGAAGCCTAGTACTTATTCTATGGGTCTCTTTTGCCGAACCGCTAAGTTACGGGGATGTAAACACACCACCATCGGTTGTCAAGCGTTGTTGTGGGGGGGGGGACAAATACAGACGCACAAATATATACACACACAAACATATATATATATACATATATACGGCGGGCTTCTTTCAGTTTCCGCCTACCAAACACACACACACACACACACACACACACACACACACACACACACACACACACACACACACACACACACACACACACACACATACATATATATATATATATATATATATATATATATATATATATATATATATATATATATATATATATATATATATATATATATACATATATATATAGTTCAAATTTAGAGAAAATAAAAGACGGAGACCGGTGTAGGAACAAGCTGGTGTGTTAGCTTAACGCTCGGGAAAAATGGTAAAGTGTTTTACGTTTCGAGCCTACGCTCTTTGACAGAAAGAATTAAGAGGGAAAATGGAGAGATAAAAACTGTACGGTGTTCAACGGTCCAACATATATATATATATATATATATATATATATATATATATATATATATATATATATATATATATATATATACATGTATGTATTATTTCTTTTATATTGTTTTCTGCCCTAACTTAAACATTTGTGCGTACGTAATCCTGTGAGTTTAAAAGATTCCGCGAGATGTTCTCGTTAGAACATAGCACCGTATCAACCTAGATCGAATGTAAGGGCCGTACGATTCGTGGACGCTTTTAAGAGAGCTTTCAAAGAAAGTTAATAAGGAAGCCACGGACGAGTTCGCGATCTGACAATTCTTAAGGGTATACAGGGTAACTCCGAACCTAAATGCGCCAGAAGGAAGTTCACCAGCAGAAGTGACGTTTGCCAGAAAGGTAAAGTCAGTATTCGACAAACTGTTACCAGTGAAGGAAAAAATACGTGCTTGTAAAGACATGTTAAAATTCTTTAGAATCGATAAGGTATATATAACAATGTACAAAAACGGCAAGCAATACTGGGAAGGAGAAATTGTAACATACAAAGAAAGAATGATGTATGGCGTAAGAAACAGAAGTGGAATGAAAAGGAGACATAGAACTCAGCTTAAGGAAAGAGTCATAGAAAAGGAACCAACAAGAGTAGAAATACCGATGGGTTGGCTATATGACACTCTTCGGGTTCCAAAACCGTTACAAGAGGTCGAAACCACACGCACAAGGAATAGGAAGATCAATGAATTCCGAAAAGTAGACCCTAAGAAGGAAAGATATTGAGTATAAAAAAATGGAGGAGGTGGGGTGAATAAAAGAAATTGATTGTTAAATCAGCCATTATAAATAGACTTGTAGCTGGTCGTCTAGACAGAGTCGAGGGTCGAAGGGTTGAGAGACGACAGTTTTAGTCGGTGTCTCATGGAGCTATCAGTGATAGTAAGACAGAAGGAATTAGTATATTTACTATTCCGGGACGAAGGGATACAACGATATCCGTTGACAAGTAACTATTATGGCTACTAGCGTAAAACAGCAATTACAATACAACAGCAGTCGCACATCAGACCAGTGTGAGTAACCCACTTTACAACAATGTATGTACAGAGGGAGAGAGAGAAAGAGAGACACAGGGATAGATAGATAGATAGAAAGATAGATAGATAGATAGATAGATAGATAGATAGATAGATAGATAGATAGATAGATAGATAGATAGAAGTGTATATATATATATACGAATTTATGTACAAATATAAAAATTTATTTCTTTCTACCTTCGTCTGTCTCCCCATACACACGCTCACATACACAGTCTCACACACACACACGCGCAGACACGCCCATATATACATACATATCGATGATGGCCTAGCTGATCGAAAGTTTGAAGCCATTGTTAATAGTATTGTTAATTGCACTCTACCAAATATAGTCCTTCAATTTAGAATAAGACTGTTCTTATAATAACGTAAATACAAACATTAATGTATATATATATACATGTATGTATGTGTGTTTATACATATATATGTATGTGTGTGTGTATACACATATATGTACAGATGTGTATAAACACATATATAAACTCAACTCAGATATGCATGCATATATACATGCATACATATGTGTGTACATAAAAGGTGAGAAGAAAAGAGACGGGCAGAGGGAGAGAGAGAAAGAAAGAAAGAAAGAAAGAAAGAAAGAAAAAAAGAAAGAAAGAAAGAAAGAAAGAAAAGAAAGAAAGAAATAAAGAAAGGAAAGAAAGAAAGAAAAAAGAAAGAAAAGAAAGAAAGAAAAAAGAAAGAAAAAAGAACGAAAGAAGAAGAAAGAAAGAAAGAAAGAAAGAAAGAAACAAACAAAGAAAGAAACAAAGAAACAAAGAAACAAAGAACTCGATTGATTGATAAATACGAAAAGATTTTCTTTTCCTTTCAATTGCAATCTTTGAATGATTGAATGTCAATAGTTTTATTTAGAAGTTATTACTTCAGATGACCATTTTATTTAACAAGTTAGGCATATGTAATTTACACTTCAGACTTTAAGTATATTTATTATATTTCCTGATTCTTCTTGCTTAAAGAAAAACAAAAGAACGAAGAGATTTCCAATAGAGAAAATGTCAAACGCCCTTGACAAATCCACGGATTATTTTGGGGCGAAGAATAAGAAGAAAAAAATCTACTTCGATCGCGAAAGAAATACTTTTATATTATGGAAACGTAACGATGCATATGTCTAAATGACATACAGAATATTGTCAATAGCGGCAGGTGCAAACGTGAAATGAAACTCTTCAAACAATTCCATTTCCAATTCTGTGAGTAGGTTTAAACTAGACAACTCTTCAACAACCCTGTATCGATGCTGGGGTTCTAGATTTCACATTGACAGGATAGCAAATTGAAGCCAACTGTTACGAATAACAGGACGCAGGCTACGTGATATTATCTAGTTTTCTATCGCTCGAAAATTGATGCAGGCTTTCAAAATAAAGCCAACACAAAGCACATTTATACATTAAATATATGCATACCATCTCCACCTTCGCCATGTTTTCCTGCAGTAAATTATCATTCGGAAATACAGTTTGCCATGAGAAGGTTGATAGGTCGATACAATCCATATTATGTCCCGTGACTTGGACGTAATTGTTAACTCGCAACGACCCGATCGAATTGATTTGCAAAGTCGTGCTTTAGGCAAGTACTAGAAATATATCTATTCTTTTCTTTTATTCTTTTACTTCTTTCAGTCATTTGACTGCGGCCATGCTGGAGCACCGCCTTTAGCCAAACAAATCGACCCCAGGACGTATTCTTTGTACGCCTAGTACTAAACAGACCAACATCGGCTATCAAGTGATGGTGGGTGGCAAACACAGACACACAAACATATACATGTATATATATATATATATATATATATATATATATATATATATATATATAAACGTGTGTGTGTGTGTGTGTGTGTGTGTGTGTGTGTCTGTCTGTCTGTGTGTGTGTGTGTGTGTGTATACGACGGAGTCTTTCAGTTTCCGTCTAGCAAATCCACTCACAAGGCTTTGGTCAATGCGAGGCTACAGTAGAAGACACTTGTCCAAGGTGCCACGTAGTGGGACTGAACACGGAACCATGTGGCTGGGAAGCAAGCTTCTTACCACTGGATATTTTTTACAAATAAAAGACGTTATGGTATTGTTTTCTTCTTCTCTTTTTATGAACACAATAAACCAAATGTTAACTACTATAAACTATAATGTCGTATCTTTGAAATACTTATTGATTATTGGATGGAGGGCAGTTCACAGCTAAATCTCTCTCAATCTCCAAACGTTCTCTGTAGAATGGTTAAATTCATGATATAAATCTATTCTTGGTATATTGTACCAGAAAATGAGTTTAGCACGTCACAGCTAGAACGCCGTTTTGCCAGGTCACCATTAGTTGGGTTTGCACCAATCCAACTTCTACATCTTATCACACTTCCAAGCACTATCAGTAAAAGTGACGTCAATATATTCGACGCATCCAAGTATAAATAAGCAGTACAGATTACAGAAGAGGTGACGTAATTGCATAACCCCTAAACTCCATTTATACCCTTAAAATTCCAAGTCATTCTACCCATATACCCCACGAACTTTACTATCTTGATATGTTAGACTTTGGGATGGAAGGTAAAAATATATTTGAAATATTATTTCCTCCGCTATCACTCATTATTAATGCAATATTAATAAGCTAGTTAGAATATAGTCTTTATATATGATCCTTGAATGTGTTCTATAACCTGCATACCTACAGCACGTAATCCTTAAGTTTCCAATTAAGAATTTTCTTATAACAGTACATGTCAGCAGTGGATATTTTTGAGAGGAGGGAGGACATGACTATCATTGTATCAATTTTCGACGTAGTGTAATTAAATTGAATATGGCGAGAGGTTAACTCTATCTACACGCAACAACACAATTAGCAATACCATAGTGCATGATACTCAGTCATCTTTCATTCTGACAGATGTTTGTAGTTTATTGTGTCATTCATCAGGAAATGATATTCAGCTTTTAGTAGGATCAAATACGATCCCATTCCTAAACATCTCATAATTTGTAACATATAAGGGAGTGTTGAAAAGTTCCTGACTTTAAGGGTATCGTGAAAGGCCTGGCTGGAGGCTCAAACTTCTGAGTTCTTTTACAGGGCTTAGAAAAACCTGAAGGACCGCTGCAATACGTGTGTGAATATGAGAAGGGAATATGTTAAATAAAATCATGATTAAATGACCCTGCTATATTTAGTCTTCTTCAAAGCCAGGAAGTTTTCAGCACCCCCTCATAGAGGTTCATGAAAGATAAACATGAGTATTTCATCAGTAAATCAAGGCAGCTAATGTTTGAGTGATTCTTATTCAATGGGTCTGAGATGTAGAAAAGTTATACAGCGACGATTCTGCATGCATCTGAACGTCATGTGTGGCTGAAACTGCAGAGGCAATCAATGATCAATGGACAGGCTAACAATAGCCATCAAAAGAGATATCAAACAAGCTGGTCAACGTGTATAACAATAGAATTAATCAGATTTCCTTTCTCACATTGTTAAGGATTTTTGATGCGAAGACATGTTGAACGCAAGATTAAAGTTAAGCTATAAGGTTAATTGGGGACTAAAAGGAGGTGATTACCATTAAGGTAATACCTATTTTTACGATCATTATTATAGAATACTTGCTTTCATCTACGACTCAAGCATATAATGAAGTTATTCGAATTTGTATAGCTTAAAAGAAATGCAATCAGCCGTATTATATATACACAGTGTACATCTGTGATATATGATGCGATGCTCCCTGTTCTATGAAAATTATTGTAATAACTGCTTCAGATTTTAAAATAATCGTCAGTAAAGTCAACGTGTTCGGTACAAAAATTCTGATTTAAGGTGCATTTACGGTGTAAGGCAAATTAAATGGATATTAATATGGTTGGAAACAATGCTCAATGAAAATCTCTCATCTGCAGCTCAAAAGAGTTTGTCAAGTATCAATAATAATAGCTGTTCTGTTGAGAGAAAAGGTGATATATTTAAAGAATCGAAAGAAATATATATTTGTCAAGGGCATTTAGAGCGTAGGGGTTTTCTATCATCTTTCATTTGATAATCGATACCAAGTTATGGTAAAATGAATTCAGTGAATTTACCGTGAAGTTCACATTCTCAAGGAAAGGAGCAACGTTCTATATTCGAATTTAGTATCATGTCACCGATAGTTTTAAATGAATGTCTTCTTTCCATCTCTTCACTTCATCTTGGTTCATTAAACCCTTTCCTATATTTTAACCCTCCTCTCACCCCATTTTTCCCGTCACTTCACTTTCATCTAAGCCCGCTTCTCATCGTCATCTATTTCTCATACTTTCCTTGTTTCTTTCTCCTACCACATCCTGTTCACAAATGAATATCCCGTGGTCCTGCATCCCTTATCTGTTGCAGCCATTTTTCTAAATTTAGGTGGTATAAAACTCTTCTAAGTCTTATGCATTACTTTCCTGTCAATTTCTCCTGAAGAATGTCCCTGTCCGAAACTTTGGATTTTCCACATCCACAGTAATTTCACCATACTCTTTTTACCCATTTTACAAAAATATTCGAGTCTTGCCGACGCAGACAGCACCCGTTTCTTCGGAGTCTGTTCAGACAAATAGGGATGTTTTACACTAAAATTTTTTTATCATCGGTAATATGGCCATCGCAATCACGTATCTAAATGTGATAACTTAATGAATAAATATCGATTAATGCACAAATTCATCACATTTTGCAATGCATTCGTTACCCAGTTACCATGTAACTAAGACAAAATTCGATGACACAAAATTTCATCACAAATGTAAAGTTATTGTTCAAACGTACGTGTTTCCTGTTTATTCAGCTACTCTTAGATATTATTCTATATTCTCACGTGTAATTCTTTGGTGACATAAGTTTTGTATTATCGATCTGTTAGTTTTCTAGTTCTTTAAACAGACATTTTTCTTCAAATAAACATTTTTATTGAATAAATTTGGATTCTAATTTCTTTTTTAATCAAAGCAGAATGAAAACGGATTAGTTGTTGGAGCCAATACCATGGATGCAGACAGGTTTTGCTGATCAATTTACCAAAAATGTAATTATTTTGGTAATTTTACCAAGTTTTCTTTCTTTCTTCTTCTTCTTCTTCTTCTTCTTCTTCTTCTTCTTCTTCTTCTTCTTCTTCTTCTTCTTCTTTCTATTATTATCATTATTATTATTATTATTATTATTATTATTATTATTATTATTATTATTTTATTGTTGTTGTTGTTGTTGTTGTTGTTGTTGTTGTTGTTGTTGTTGTTAAGGCGGTGAGCTGGCAGAATCGTTACTACGTCGGATAAAAATCTTTCGCGGCATTTCTTCCGTCTTTACGCGTTATCAACCCTCTCATCATTTTGGGGTCGATAAAAATAAGTACTAGTTGAGCACTGAGATCGGTGTAATCGACTTACATCTCCCCAAAATTTCAGGCCTTGTGTCTAAAATAGAAAAAATTCTTCTTCTTCTCATTATTATATTCATTATTATTATTATTATTATTATTATTATTATTAGACAAGACAAAGAGCGCGATGCAATTGCAATAGATATTTTATTGGTTGAACGATATTTCGACAGCAAGCCTACCTTTGTCGGGTTCAAAATAAAAAGTGATAAAAATTCAAAATTATAGAAATTCAAATCTAAAGTATGAACGAGATCTACCAGCGTCCATACGTTCATGGAATGACATCATCAATCTTTAAGTTTCAATTTTATAACTGGCTAAAAGAAAAAGACAGAAAAAGAGAGAGAAAAAAGTAAAGAAAAAGAGAAAGGAAAAAGAATAATATTTAATCAAACAGTTTTGTATAAATTTGATGATATTCTCCTGTCATTTTATTCATTCCTCCAAGGCGTGATGTTAATAACCCGCAGACATATTTCTCCTCGTGCATTTGAGTATGGAAAGTGAAGCAGATTCAGAATATTTTCTGAGAATATGCACTTTCAAGTCTTTTTCAAAATTGCAGCCGTTTGAAGCTAAATGACGTCAGGCACACTAACAGTAGTAGTTCGACAGAACTTGCCGAACATTTTGCTTCAAGCGGCTGCAATTTTGAAAAAGATTTGAAGGTGCATATTCTCAGAAAATATTCTGAATCTGCTTCACTTTCCATACTCAAATGCATGAGGAGAAATATGTTTGCGGGTTATTAACATCACACCTTGGAGGAATGAATAAAAATACTAATCAAATATTCTTCTTCATATTCCTTTTCCTTTTTCTTTACTTTTTTCTCTCTTTATTCTTCTGTCTTTTTATTTTCACCAGTTATAAAATTGAAGCTCAAAGACTAATGAAGTCATTCCATTAACACGTGGACGCTGGTTGCTCCCGTTCATGCTATAATTTCGAATTTTTATCACTTTTTATTTTGAACTCGACAAAGAAAAGTTTGCTGTCGAAATATCATTCAACGAATAAAATATCTGTTGCAATCGCATCGCGCTCTTTGTCCTGGCTGTTTACTTTTGTGAAGAATTACGGCAATCCCTTAAAAATATTATTGTTGTTGTTGTTGTTGTTATCATCATTGTTATTATTGTTGTTGTTATTATTATTATTGACTGAGAAAGCAATGCAAGCCTTCAAAATGACACTGGAGTGCAAATATACGAAGTTCAATATACCCATCATGACTATCCATCTGAAAAGGGTACATTAGACACAAACATCACAAACATATATGCGTGACATGGTGATTTCATATCAAAATAAACAGAGCATGACCTGCAGGTGGGACCCAGCTAGAATTTTTTTCAGATTGAGTAGCCCATCTCGCTAAAACGTTGTTTAAGGACGATGAATGAAACACCCATGATTCCAGAAATGAATGATTCAAACCCCAAAGAGTTCCTCTCAACACATAGCTATCCCCACTATCCCCGTTCGTGATCAGGAACGGAGATAGGAATTGTTTCTGTTTTTAAACACCATACATACTTTTCTTATTTTATGCATTTTTAAATCTAACATACGTTTTTTGAAGTTACCAGACCAGAAGAGTATCCTCATATTGGGTGGTATCTATCTTGTTCTATTCATTATAGATTGATCAGATATTTCCCACTGTTATGTGGCCATGAAACGACGCGTAGTCTTTCTCCCACTTTCTTTTCTTAAACGTAACCGATTTTAATTCTTAGTCCAATATTTCATAGATTTTATGTATTATAGATTCTCCCTTGGATTTTTTAGATTTTTAAACTAGTTTTGTGTAGTACACTTTTCTTGGTGGTGTCTGACCTCCTTCTTCGTGCGAGTTGCACCATGGTGTTTTTCTCTAAATTATTAATATATTTTTCATTATATAATTCAATTTCATATTATCAAATTGTATATCCTTGTAAGTTCAGAGTTTGTAATTCCCTAACATTATAATATATATATATATATATATATATATATATATATATATATATATATATTCTTTTACTTGTTTCAGTCATTGGACTGCGGCCATGCTGAAGCACCGCATTTAGTCGAGCAAATTGACCCCGGGACTTATTCTTTGTAAGCCTAGTACTTATCCTGTCGGCCTTTTTTTGCCGAACCGCTAAGTTACGGGGGACGTAAACACACCAGTTTCGGTTGTTAAGTGATGCTGGAGGGACAAGTACAGACACACAAACATATACACTCACATACATATATACACATATATACGGCGGGCTTCTTTCAGTTTCCGTCTACCAAATCCACTCACAAGGCTTTGGTAAGTCCGAGGCTATAGCACTGAACCCGGAACCATGTGGTTGGTAAGCAAGCTAATTACCACATAGCCACTCCTGCGCCCATATATATATATATATATATATATATATATATATATATATATATATATATATATAATTATTACAAATTAAAAGGGTAAAGGTTTATCAATTTATTAATTTATTAATAAATCAACAATTAATAATTTTTACCAAGCCCTTCGTTATGTAAGCACCATTATCGGTGGAGAACTTATTTAAAAGTTCATATACATTTATAAACATAATTAAGGGATCAGCAAATATTTGCTTCACCACATACCGAAGTTCAGAAATAGCAGCTACAAAAGCTGAGACTCCAACACATGGAGTCTCAGTTTTTTTAGCTGCTATTTCTGAACTTCGGTATGTGGTGAAGCAAATATTTGCTGATCCCTTAATTATGTTTATAAATATATATATATATATATATATATATATATATATATATATGGGAGAATATACAAATAATAACAACAGACGAGGACAGGTGGTGTAAATAACAAAAGTATATATTAGTATGACGCTCGGGAATACGGAAAGTCTTTGACGTTTCGAGCTACGCTCTTCAACAGAAAGAATACGGAGACAAGGAGAAAAATACATATATATATATATGTATGTATGTATGTATGTATGTATGTATGTATGTATGTATGTATAATGCAACCAAGTAAATGTTCCTTTATTCATTTGTTGTTGTTTTATGCTGGATCGTTTATCTGCTGCACCATTACATTAATAAACTAACCACAGTTCTTAATTCTGGTCTGTCTAGTTGCCTGCATTTCCGTTGTTATTCTACTTCTTTATTTTCTTTGCGTTTTTTCACCTCTTTCTCTTCTACGTTTCTCAAAAATTAGGAAAAAGTATAGATTTTTGTTGTGATATTTTATTTACTTTTCTCTTTTATCGAGTATCAGTCAAGATTTGCTTCTGTTATATGTCGTTCCAAAGGCAAGAAGATTCGATTCCTGATCCTAACTGATATTCTTTATCATCGAATTAAATTACTGTACTTTCATTAAATCCTATCAAATACAGCGATCTTGAATTTTACGGGTTTTGAAAGAGCAATTAATTTGAAATACATCGTTACAATAGAACAGAATAAAATGACACATAAGTGGAAAACTTTAGCATTTATTTTGTTGCTGCATGCTCCGACTCTGTTACCATCTAATAGCAGATATCTACTGCGAGAACCATTACAAAAAGATTTTTGTTGCAGATTTCGAAAATAAAGGTATTTAATTACACGGTTCCTACAACTTGCATTCGATTCTTATCGACGACCCCTTCTGCTATGATTTCAAATTCCACTGAAATCACCATTGCTCCTCCTGATGTCCATAAACGATATGTCATTCTTTTGCTGGATGTGGCTTTTAGTCGAATGTGCTCACCACGCAAATAAATGCATGGGTAAAACAATTAGATCCGGTTATTTGCAAGAACTTTTGAATAAATAAAGAATAATATATTATTTTAAATACATTCTTTATAAGTCGTAATTAGTAGTAGCAACAGCAACAGTTGTATTCGCAAGGAAATGCTTGTTCTACGGCGAGAAAAGTTCTTACAACATCGCAGACATTTCAGCTAAACGTTATTCTTTTGGGCGGGAAATATAGTACAGTATATTAGATTTTTAAATCAAAGCAATGTAAAGTGAAATGTCTGCAAGACAGTGAAGAAGCTACTTTGATACATTTACCAGGAAAACGGGTTCGAGCCCAATTATGAGCAAGTTACTATGATATGAAAATATGGATGTAATGTAATGTATTCAAATTCATTAAAACTTTGCCCACGCAGTTGTTCAGTAGATGAATAATATAAGTAGACTATGACTTCAGTTTCGTTCGACTTTCAAATTTGTTTAAATCTTATCTTAAGTATCAATTGCTGAAGTGACAAGTGTATAAGAAAAAAGGCAGTTTTAGAAGATGTTCTCTCATAAGAATGAACCTTCAATAATACTCATGAGGACGTCCTACTATCTTAAGAAAGCAACACTTCTCAAAAATACAATTTAAATAAGAAAAGTATGTAATTCGTAGTACTCTACTAATTTCCAACAGTCTTACAGTCTTCAAAATAATCGAGTAATTTCCACGAGTACTGCTAGCTAATATCAATTATATAAATAAGGGTATATAACTTTCTAATAGTTTCCGTCAGAGCTGGAATAAAACAGGAATTTAGAGTCCATTCTCCGGTGCTGTTTCACTGCTGTTGTTAATACTTTGGGAAAAGCCGTGAACATAACAATTTCCATGTTAATCCTTCACTAAACAACAGAATATTTATTAATAAATAAATATACTGAAATATAATCATATTTATTTCACCAGGCTGTGCATAATCCATAGGTTCCTTTTCACTACCTTGAGATAGGAACGCATTTGTCCTGTTTTGTGGTAATTACAGTTCATCGAGACTGGCTTAATGTTTTCTTCCAGTATGATAAGTGTATGCAATGCATTAAAAATACAGTTCTGCGCACCATAACTCATTTACATAATGGTGCACAATAGACAACCAGAAATAATTAGCAGGATAGAAATCGGTAGACATTTCTATTCACAACATACGCTATATTGATTCTGTAGAAATGATTGTCGAACTCTCAATCATGTAGCAGTGTGTAAATGAATTTTACCAAGAATATTTTTGCTTACATGTGTATAAGTAACTCTTTGCTTCTTCATTTCTATATCTTGGAACAAATCGATAAACCCTCACAAAAGGTTAAGATAGCAAAGCTATTCGGTAGAATCATTATGCCTAGTTTCCAAAAAAAAACATGTACTTACCTAAGTTTTCATTGGTACATCACTAAAACATATATGTGTGTTTGCGCGAGCGCGCACAAACACACGTATATCAAATGGTTGCGGGGATACACACATATCAAATGGTGGCGGGGATAAACACAAAGACGAATGCACGCCCACCCACCCGCATATAATGTTTGTGTGCGTGTGTGTGTATGTATGTATGTGTGTGTGTGCGTGCGTGTGTGGGTGAGTATAATAAGCTTCTATCAGTTTCCGTCTATGAAATCCACTTATAAAATATTGGTCGAGGAGAAAATACTTGCCTAATATGCCACGCAGTGGAACTGAACCTGGAACAGAGTCTTAGGGAAGAAAGCGTCTTAATACCTAAGCCTATATATCTATACGTTCATAAGGAACTCTGCATAAGCGCTATCGACTGCCCCCTCCCCAAAAATTTCGGTTCTTGTGCCTAGAGTACGAAAGTATATATATATATATATATGATGTTAATAAAAGATATATGATGTTGCTTTGTTTATGCCGTTTGTAATTGTGTTGACGTCGTTAAGTCAAGTTGAACGTGTTGAATCACAATCCAGACACTGTCTCGGCCCACACGAACTGTTATCTTTCCAGACACTTTTCAAATAAGCAGCAATATCAAAGAATACCGGTTTACTTTGACTAGGCGAGTAATAGAGTTGATTGACTTGGTTGAAGTGCAGTAACATTAATTATTCTATCTAGCTCGAAGTAAGAAACAGCTGCTATGTACACCGATAGAATTGATATTCAAAACGTTAATAAAAAATGCCATCCACCACGAATGTTTTTGCGAGACTATCACTCTTAAGAACATAACATAATCAATTCAAATTTATGTCTTTTTCTAAAAATGTTTCTTAGTTATTAGCAGTTTTGTCCAATTTCAAGGTTTTTTTTTTCATTATTATATAATACAATATTATATTATATTATATTATATTATATTATATTATATTATATTATACTATGACTTTCTTTTATTTTTCTAATTGCCTTCATGTATCTCAACCTTATCGTCTCTAATTGGAACTTAATTTCAAGGAAAATTTGGAGATTTTTTTTTTTTATTGCAAAACAAAACTGCCGTATTCGTTGCTTTTCTAGTTAACAATGAGTGTTTCTGTCACTTGAAAATAATTAACATTGCATTCGTAATTTTGTTATTTGCTAGAATTCTTATGCTTTTGTCATTGTTAAACCGACTAGGCAAAGAGTTAGCTGAATGCTAAACCAATTATAAATGTAAACATTCCACTTAGAACAAAATAGTTAACCTTTATTGAACTCAATTATTAGTAGTTTCGCTCCTGGAGAAAATTATAATTATTTGTGCAAGTTAATCATGTAATCGCAACAATACGAAGCTCCACACAGCTCGCCGCTGCATTTCAACTCATAACATTTTCTCGATTGTCTTTGACAGTTTCAGTGTAGGTCATATATAACATTATGTGCGGAATCATTTTATGTAATTATTTAATGCAATTTTGTAGTGTACCAATTCATTGAATCATTTGATCTCGCTGTTGAATATCATTGTATAATTTCTATATTTGTTTCAGTACTAGCTCTTCTTTGATTTTACGATAAAGTAATTTGTAATGTTACAGAGACTCTTGGTTCAAATTTATAAAACTTATTTTCTTTATTTTTATTTATTAGTTGTTATCGAATCATTCAAGGCAATGGACTAACAGAGTCGTAACAGCATTGACCGGAATGCATTGCGATATATTTATTCCGTGTCTCCATGATCTGCGTTTAAATCAGTCGAGGTTGACTATGTCTTTGAGTTCTGTCTCGGTGCTAAGCTTGTACAACCCTCTCTCTCTCTCTGTCTCTGTCTCTCTCACTCCTTTCTATTTCTCTCCATTTCTCTCTTTCTCACTCACTCTCCCTCGCTTTCTCCCTCTCTCCCTCCCTCTCTCTCTCTCTCTTTCTCTCCCTTTCTCTTTCCTCGCAGCTGTCACAATCTTGATGTTCTACTGGAGATGGGACTGGAGTCGAAACCGAGAGGGTGACTCTATCTACGCAGAAATACACAGACATCGAAAACAATTAGCAATACCATAGTACATAATATTAGGTCGTCTTCCATTCCGACAGACTTTCGCAGTTTATTGTGTCATTCATCAGGAAATGATATTCAGCTTTTAGTAGGATCAAATACGATCCCACTACTAAATATCTCATTATAATAATTCGTCGTATAATATTTACATATTTACTATTCACTTTTAGACATTCCATGGATTTAAATCACTGATATTTTCTGCAGCCTACGATATTAAAACTTTTCAGGTTAGTCTCAACAAAGCACGTTAATTATGAAACTGGTTCCATCGGTAACGGTTTTGTATTTCTGCTTCTCTCTCTACATAAGTGAGGGAACGAAATCTGCTTAGTGGGTGCAAATCCAGGCCCACACCAAGAAGTTCAGTTAAAGCGTTATCCAAAAGACAGTCTTCTTTTTAGACAGTGGGGCAAATGTTGAAGTATATATGACGTTCAAATTGATTGCAATAATTACAGCAGAAATAACACAGCCCCAAAAAGGTGTCACTGAAATCCCTAGCTACATAGATAACACACACAAAAACATACACACATGTATGTACATATATATATATATATATATATATATATAATATATATATATATATATATATATGTATGTATGTATTGTTGGCACTCCGTCGCTTACGACGTCGAGGGTTCCAGTTGATCCGATCAACGGAACAGCCTGCTCGTTAAATTAACGTGCAAGTGGCTGAGCATTCCACAGACACGTGTACCCTTAACGTAGTTCTCGGGTATATTCAGCATGTCACAGTGTGACAAGGCTGACCCTTTGAATTACAGGGACAACAGAAACAGGAAGTAAGAATGAGAGAAAGTTGTGGTGGAAGAGTACAGCAGGGTTCACCACCATCCCCTGCCGGAGCCTCGTGGGGCTTTAGGTGTTTTCGCTCAATAAACACTCACAACGCCCGTTCTGGGAATCGAAACCGCGATCCTATGACCGCGAGTCCGCTGCCCTAACCACTAGGCCAATGTGCCTCCACGATATATATATATATATATATATATATATATATATATATATATATATATATATATATATATATATATATATATATATATATATATATATATATATATATATATATATATATATATATATATATATATATATATATATATATATATATATATATATATATATATATATATATATATATATATATATATATATATATATATATATATATATATATATATATATATATATATATATATATATATATATATATATATATATATATATATATATATATATATATATATATATATATATATATATATATATATATATATATATATATATATATACATATATATATATATATACATATATATATATATATATATATATATATATATATATATATATATATATATATATATATATATATATATATATATATATATATATATATATATATATATATATATATATATATATATATATATATATATATATATATATATATATATATATATATATATATATATAATACAGAATGGGACAAGAGCGCAAAACATCAAGACAGTTAGGTGATACAAGAAAGGGACAAAACATTCAGATCGACGATACAAAGAGAACACGGACAAGTCATCCGGAGTTTTCTCTCTTCAGTCGAGATCCAGACTATCTTTGCAATTTCGGCTGGTTATTCTCGATATTGTCCCAATCTGGCCAGCCCCAAGGAAAAACTAAGCTAAGAGCATTAGATTCCTTGGAAGAAAGCAGTGAATGTATACAAAAACAAGGACGCAAAAAAAAACGAACAATGTTACACAATTACAGTAGGAATAATAACAGGACAAAGCAACAGATGTCTTTCGACTAAGGACGAATTAAATTAAGCTGGCGTATATGGAAATAAGGCCTTATATATATATATATATATATATATATATATATATATATATATATATATATATAGGGGAGAATTCACAAAAAAAACAAAACACGAGGACAGGTGGTGTAGACAACAAACAGATACACACACATAAATATATATATATATATATATACGTGTGTGTGTGTGTGTATATATCTATATATATTTCCGTGAAGCATTGTGTGCTATAACTTTAAAGATATTTGTTCCGTCCTGACGCAACAAATCTCTTTACTACATCTACCGATATATATATGTATATATATATATATATATATATATACGTACACACACTCATATATATATACATCATACACACACACACAATGATGGTCCCAATAGTGAGCTAACAAGACTTCTGCGATGTTGCATGTTTTAGTAGTAACAGCTGCGAAATATCATATGGTGTCTTAAAAGAATGTAATACTAGATAACACTATATCTGAATTGAGGATAAGATTATTACGAATAGAACAGCTTTATTCATGAGTCATTTTTTTTTTCCTGATAGGGCTACCCTGAGAGTAGACATTAACGTGAATAACTACCCTACCAATAACACTCTGAGTTATCCCTAAACACTACCAACTGCGGAATTTGAACTCAGAACATAAAGACGGACGAAATGTTACTAAGCATTTTTCCGGCGTGATATCGATATTGCCAGCTCACCACCTTTGGAAATCTTGTAATATAATTGGTCTTATATAAATTGCTTAACTCCCTTTATTGTTGCAATATGTTACATATATTTGTGAGTCCACCTCGGCATGTTACTGGAATTTCGTTTATGTTAGACGAAAGCTTCATCAAATTATTAGAACATTATAGTATTTATATGATAGTATGAGCATAAATTATATCTTTACATTTCAGAACACATATATCAATTTCTACTTTCTTAGCGGCGTATGTATGTTATTTTTTGCTTAGATGTTTTTTTCTCATGTATATGCATATTAATGTACGTGTTCGAGCTTATATTCATATGAGGGATTCAAACCTCGTTTTAAAAATATAACAACTAATAAGGAAACATAAGTGTATGATAAATGAAAAGTGAGAACTATTATTGATCTGTGCTCTGAAAGGAAGAACATCTTTGACTGTCGCCACCATTACTACCGCCAACGCGACCACGATAAGTTACTGTAACAACAATAATATTAAGAACACACCAACACGAAAATCTAACACAAAATCGTTGAACATTTTCTCACGGCCAATCAATACTCTTTACCAATGTTTTATCGAGGTGTCACAGTGCTATGGAGATATTGTTAACGTTATATATGTGATCAGATCGTTCTAACGAATATTTGTTTTTAGTCGCAGTTTGAATCCATAGCATAATTAATGTAGTAGGTAATATAATTAGATTCAATTTACGTTCGACGTTACTTCTTTCTATACTGAGAATTAATACTTCAGATTTTTTCAATGACTTAATGTGCTAAGACATGTAGATGCAGAAAGTTTAAATACATCATTGTGTTAAAGAGTCACAGATTGGATATCTAACAGAAAGCTTGCTTTTATTCTTTTGGCGGTGGTGAAGATTGGGTAATCATTAAGCATTGAACGTCGGTGTAGCAAATGGTAGGTGTTTGACTTGGTGCTTATATATTTTTGTCAATGGCGAAACTATCAATGAAACCAAGACTAATTTATTATTTCTCAAAAATTAAAACAAACAAGCATGAGTAATTTGGCATGTAGTATGTGTGTCAGCGGTATAAAAACAAAACAACAGGCTTACCACATGCAGATTAACGCAGTTTTTTTTTCTCGTAGATGTAGCCGCCCAAACTAAATTTATAGCACACGCCACAGATACGAAAGAAAACAAAATTGGGTGTTCTCAAATGAGATTCAAAATCGTTCCGTGCTTAATTACAAATTAAGGTTTTCTATCATGTTTTATAGTATTCTCCCATAATATCTTAGAAAATTAGTTGCCTGTACAATGATTATATTGCATTGGGGTTTATTCAATCAATATCAATTTCTCAATATTTCTTAATTGTAAGCTAGCATTATCAGATGATCTGTGAATCTATGAAGAATGCGTAGCCGTTAAATAAATTAAGAATAGAGGCCAAGCGTGGGGGCAAATAGCATGTGCGGGTTCTGCAGGTTTTCAGAAGGCTATCACTTCATACGTATGTCTTTGTTGTGGTCGAAATATATTTAAGGAAAGGTGTGGCCAATTTGAATACCGGATACAGTGATCAAATTCTCTTTGATTGACATTGATATAAAAACAATGAAGCCATTCGAATATTTCAAGACCTTCAAAGCAGAATTATCCCATGAGCCCACTTAGTTATTAAATACGCATGTGTGTGTGTGTATGTGTGTGTGTGTATGTGTGTGTGTGTGTACATATTTATCCTACGCAGTAGACACACAACCACTTCAAAGTTACACATCACTTGGAAGAGTGATAAGTGAAAGAAATGACGAACAGCGTTAATCGATATTCTATTCTTATTGGGTTCACATCAGAGGAGACTACATCTCTTGTCCATTTACAGAGAAACGAGTAGCTCACTCTTTTTATTCTTTTATTCTATTACGTCTTTAAGTCATTTGACTGCGGCCATGCTGGAGCACCTCCTTGAAAGGTTCTTGTCGAACAAATCGACCTCAGGACTTTATTTTTAAAACCTTGCACTTAATCTTTTGATTTTCTTTTACCGAACCGCTAAGTTACTGGGACGTAAACACACAGATGTAGATATACATATATATATTATATATGCATAATGTGTATATATATATATATATATATATATATATATATATATATATTCGACGAGCTTCTTTCAGTTTTCGACTAACAAATCCACACACAAATCTTTGATCGGTGCACAGAAATAACAGAAGACATTTGCCCAAGGTGTCACGTAGTGGAACTGAACCCGAGACCATGTGGTTGGGAAAGAAGTGTCTTACCACACAATCTAGTAGCTTAGCTACAGAGAACTGGGGCAACTAATTTGCATGGTATAAATGTTTAGCACTTGATTTACTAAAACACACACACACACACACACACGCGCACACACATACACTCACACATACACACATACACACACACGTACACACATACACATACATACACACATACACACACACACACATACACACTTGTGTGTATAAGAGAATGAGAGAGAGAGAGAGAGAGAGAGAGTATATGTGAATATTCTCTTCGAGTATTAACTGTGTTTGTGAATGTCTCCATGAAGATGGCTACACTGATTTAGAGGTAAGCCAAGTCTCTTTCCCTCAATTCCTTTTAGCAGATTTTAATTTTAAAGCTGTTATTAAAAACATTATAATTCCGGCAGCTTTATTTATTTTTTTTTTTTTTCGAAAATCCATATTAGCAGGAGAATTATTCAATCCACTCGAATTTGCCAGCAACATTTATACTGTTTTAAAACAGAAAATGAAACAGCTTGATAATAACATTGCACAAACAGCATGTAAAAGTCTCCAAAATGATAGGGTGTAATTTCTTCGATTAATTGCAATACTTAATAACACATGTGAGACTGTAATATTGCGAATCTTTTGAGATCAAGAAGTACAGGCTAAGAGGAAAGAAGAAGAAATTAAATCTTCTGGGTACATTAACTAACATATTTTCTTTCCGTCGTATAAACTAAGAAAATTCCTTATTTATTTATATATTCCAGAATATGTTGAAACTTATCTTCCATGATTTCAGCTAAGCAAGTATCAATGTGTGTGAGCGAGAGAGAGAGAGAAGGGGGAATGTGTCCGTGTGGGGGAAGGAATCGTTTTTGCCAAATAGATATAGCAACAAAGTCATTATAAAGTAGTTAACTAATCTCATTTTCATGCTTAGCAATAAATTATTCATGTAGAAACCCCAGTATACTTATCGATTCCATTCAAAATTAAAACTAAATTTTCTTTTCTCATCTTTATTTAACATTTTCATTACTTCAGATAAAAATGTTACCTACGTTGAAGCCGCATATTCTTAGGATTGTTCTAAAATATATAGGCTTATTTCTCAAGATCTAGTTTAAATCTATAGATTTTGATAAATTTTAATACCTGTTGATTGAATGTAACATCTGTATGTGATACACCGCGAACAATCTTTTAGTGCTAAAACCGTGTATCGAATTTTTAACTTCACAAATGAAAGCACCACCGTAAACAGATGGAAAGCATTGCACACAAACAAAAAGTCTGTAAATAACTCTGAAAGACAACTATCATCAATATAAAGATTTCCTCTATTTTATGACACAGCCTGTATTTTATGGCGCATATTCTCTTCCCTCCAAAATTATCCCCAGATCTCTAATAACTTTTTACAGAATTCTCCTGAAATATCGCTCATCAGACATTATCGCTCGGTAATTAAAATTTCTCCCGACACGTTTTCCGCACGTTTCTCACTTTCCTACTGAATACACTCAACACATTTCTATTCAAAGCCTATTCCTCTCTTCCATCTGTCTCACCAGCACGTGCATGCCAAATCGCCAAGTGTGAACATTTTCTGATCACTCCACCTCAACAAGGTGATCAATTGTGACACAGTTCTTTCCATTAATCCATTAATCATAAACAGTATGCTAAAGAAGTAGCTCCTATCATTATTGAATTCTTTTGTCGTTATATATCATTATTCATCGTTTTAAATGCATGACACCGTTTCCCAGTCACAAGAAAAGCAGCCTCAATTACACTATCAACTACATTTAAATCGTTCTAAAATTACACTCCTAACATGATGGAAATATTTGATATTTGTAAACAACCGCCACTTCTATCACCTTCAGTCTTTTTCTGGTGTCAGTAACCATAGGTACGTTTTCTATGCGTCTATGTCTTCCCAGCATTTTGTCTCCTATCTTACACACCATATTAACATTTCTTCGTTAAGGTTCTTCTCTCAAATTGTGAATAAGACGGGTTCTGTTTGAATGCTCGTTTCAATGTATGGTGTGTATGATCTCTCTCTCTCTCTCTCTCTCTCTCTCTCTCTCTCTCTATATATATATATATATATATATATATATATATATATATATATATATTATGATTGACCGTTGACTGAACACTATTCAATTTTTTTTCTCCGTGTTTTTCTCCTTGTCTCCGTATTCTTTCTGTTGAAGAGCGTAGCTCGAAACGTCAAATACTTTCCGTATTCCTGAGCGTCATACTAATACATCCTTTTGTTATTTACACCACCTGTCCTCGTCTGTTGTTGTTTTTTCGTACATTCTCCTATATAATATATATATATATATATATATATATATATATATATATATATATATATATACATATATACATATATATGTGAATATATATATATGTTTATATATATATATATATATATATATATATATATATATATATATATATATATCAATCTATCTACCCATCTCTATCTCTCTCTTTCTCTTTCTTTGTCTCCGTCTCTCTTTATCTCTCTGTTTGTCCGTTTATCTCTCTTTTATTATCTCTCTCTCTCTCTCTCTCTCTCTCTCTCTCTCTCTCTCTCTTTCTCTTCTCTTTCTCTTTCTTCCTCTGACGAAATAGAAAACGATCCTAGGTAGTTGTTAAATATGCTAGAAATACTAGCTGAATTACCCGCAAACCACAACTATCTATTCTAAGTCCAAGATACACTGTGTCTGACTGTGCGGAAAATGAAATGTTCACTGCGGAGCTGGAGTACCTTTAATCATGAATTCTCTCAATCGAGGCAAACCAGTAGCTTTAAAAATAAAAAAACAAGTGTAAAGCAACACATTTGTGAATTGCGACACTTTTACAAGGGATGATTTAAACATGACTGTTCAAGTTAACGAAGCTATCATAATTTTTGTATAACAGCCAGAGCTTAATAGTGGTTGCACTGTAATATCTGTTTACGGCGTGGTTTCATCAAATGAAATGATACTTAATGATCATGGCCATTAACAAAACTAAATTCTGCAAACAGGTTATGAAATTCTGACATCTGTGTTCTAATATTACATCGATTTTGACAGTCCACATTCAAGGGTTAACAATTATTTTATATATTTGTACAATAAGCGCAGGAGTGGTTGTGTGGTAAGTAGCTTGCTTACCAACCACATGATTCCGTGTTCAGTGCCACTGCGTAGCACCTTGGGCAGGTGTCTTCTACTATAGCCTCAGGCCGACCAAAGCCTTGTGAGTGGATTTGGTAGACGGAAACTGAAAGAAGCCCGTCGTATATATGTATATATATGTGTGTGTTTGTGTCGGTGTTTTTCCCCCCAACATCGCTTGACAACCGATGCTGGTGTGTTTACGTCCCCGTAACTTAGCGGTTCGGCAAAAGAGACCGATAGAATAAGTACTAGGTTTACAAAGAATAAGTCCTGAAGTCGATTTGCTCGACTAAACGCGGTGCTCCAGCATGACCGTAATCAAATGACTGAAACAAGTAAAAGAGTAAAAGAGTAATATTCAGTAAAAGGAATACGAGAGAAATCTTGGCATTCCTATGTCATTTGCTATCTGATCTCACTGATTATGTAGTTAAACAATTCCTACTCCGCATATACTATTTATTATATTAGATGTATATCAAGTTGTGATTCAAAAGTTAATTTTGTTATTGTTTTAAAACGATTAACTGAATCTGAACAAGGATTAACTTGCATACGATTAATTCATGTTATATATATGACGTCCATTTTGTCTAGAACGAAAATGTAAATTTGAACAACATATTTTTAACTGAATTGTTCCAAGATTAGCTCATCTATAACCTTCGATAACAGCAATTATATAATTGTATGGAAATTGTAAGACTATTTTAAAATCCCGAAATTCGATAGAGTATATAATGATAATAGGTCGTATGCCAAATCTTCCTGTTTAAACATTCTCTCTCTCAGAATATAAAGAACGAATGAGTCAATGTAGAGGTTTTTTTATGCATATACATAGTTGTATATATGTGTATATATACATAGATCTGTGAGCACATGTGCTAACGATTTTGCGTATGTGCTGTGGCACAGAGATTTTGTGAATATGTTCACACATGCAGAGGATATGTAGATGTGAGAAAGGAGAGAAACTAATAAGGACTGCGTAAGGGATTCCAGGAACATATTCCATTATCTTTCTTTTAATAACTTATCATCAAGGCGTGTTCCTCATAAGGTCGATTGTAAATCATGTTTGAATGTTTTGTACTTTATAGGATATGTATGCGTGCGTGTATACATGTATATATGTATGCGTATATGGCGTATATATATGTGTGTGTGTCTATGTATGTATATATATGCATGTACGTATGAATATATATATATATATATATATATATATATATATATATATATATGTGTGTAATTTATATATATGTATGCATATATACATGTATGTATTTATGAATACACACACACACACACACACACATATATATATATATATATTTTAAGTTTCAGCTCAGAGCTGCGGCCATGCTGATGCACCACCGTGTTGCTACACTGTTATTACAGGGAGCCTCTTACAATATGTGGCACTTGGTGAAGAATGGAGTTTGATTTAGCAACCCTCATTTGCACCTCCTGTCGCGAGGTAGGTTCATCTGGGACTCTCGATAGGAAGAGGTCCAACTTTGATTTAAAAACTCCTACATCTACTTTGTGCAGATTCCTCAGGCTCTTTGGGAGAATATATATATATATATATATATATGTATATTCATAGATACATACATGTATATATGCATACATATATATAAATTACACATATATAAATATATATGTACATTATATATATGTGTGTGTGTGTATATATATTTATACATGCATGAATACTTACATATTCATATAAGATGAATATATACATAAAATTTGAATACCTTAATAGATATTAGGTGCATATATAAGAGTGACAACGTAAACAAGTGTTTGTACGTGAGTTTGTGTGTATTATACTCAAATATAACATTTGGTAAACGTATATGTAATTAAATGTAAGGTTATACGCGTATACTAAATTATATATATACATATTCTATTGTATTTCTGATAAGCGTTTTCATTAGTACTAAAAGTGCATGTGTATGGTTGTATCTTCGCTTGGCAACATTGCAGAGCGGCAGTTTGTCATGTGATCAATCCAATCCAACTTGTGAAGGAAATTAGATAAATAGAAATTTTGACGAAAATTTCATGATGAACTTAGGTAGATAGGGAGGGAGGGAGAGAGAGAGATAGACAGAGAGAGGAGGAGGGAGATAGAGAGGGAGATAGACAGAAGGGGGACAGACACAGACAGACAGTCAGGCAGTCAGATAGATAGATAGATAGATAGATAGATAGATAGATAGATATCTTTTTATTATAGCCACACAGGGCTAAATACAGAAAATGGACAAATTACAAAGTAGAGCTTTTGGGGGGGGGGGGGATGATTTGGATCAAAAGGGATCGCGGGAAAAAAAAACAAAAAAAAAAACGTGGGGGGGGGGGCGATCAATAGGGATCGTGTATCACAGTCGATGTAAAAAAACGGGGAACAGATTAGGTTTATCCGTGGAGAGAAAAGCCTACGGAAAAGACCACGGTCACCTCAGGCTTTTTTTTTTTTAAAGGTACATGAAAGTAAGTACCTTCTCTCTTTTTGTCTCTTTTTGTTACAAGTCTATGCTTAAAATGGTGTCGTCTTTCATTCTTACCATTCTTGCCACATTTACCCATTTTTTATTGAAACTTTCATTCGACAACACCTTCCTCTCTATCCTCATCCTCCTTTTCAAGTGGTACTTGAAAAAATTGACGAGGGATTGACCAGAGAGGAAAGTGTTTGTTTGTAGACCTTTCAAACGCGTCCACCACACGCATTCTTTTGCCATAGCTATCAGTGTTACAAAAACCGTTTTTCCTTCCCGTTTAAAGGAAGGTGGCGGAACAATATTCACGATAGACTCGGCTGATAAGTGGGCTCGTCCCACACGCGACAACAGCCGTTCGACGAAGGTCCACAGCTCTGAAATATCTGGACACTGCACGAGTGCGTGCAGAACGGTTTCGTCGCTCTGACCGCATCTCGGGCAGGTCGGTCCGGTGGTTTTCGAACCGTGTCTGTAGATCTTCTCTCGAACTGGTAGTGCGTCTCGATAGCATTGCCAAGCCAGGGATCTCTGGAAATTATCCATAGGCCCCGGCCCGAACGTCGTCTTGAAAAGGCGGGTTAAGAATTTCTCGTCGACACCCAGGTTTGCCCCGAGAGTGTCGTCAGACCTCCCCTCCACTAGTCCTCTATAGAACGCATTGGTCGTTTGGAAGTTGCACAAGTTTGATCCCGGACGGCAGAGCTGTTGTAGAGCTTGGCGACACTCGCGGTGCCATTCGCCCAGTTTCGGTCTCTTCCTGATCCATGTTTGCAGTTCGGTGAGTGAGACGAGCTGCGGGAAGGCGTGCCTCACAAACGGCGCCCACACCTTTTCACCGTCGTCAATGAAGTTCCAGAGATGCCGCAGTCTCAGCGCATGTCTGCGCATCATTAACCACGGCATCCCCAGTCCTCCACGTAACGGTTGTTGACAGCAAATGGATCGCCTCACCATCGGAACGCCACCCTTCCACAGAAAGCGGAAAAGTATGCGTTCTAGTTTCGTGATGGTGGCATCGGGACAAGGCACGACGGTCAGGCGGTAATCGATGACTGATGCGATATACACATTAGCCACCTCCGCCCGGCCTTTTAGAAATAACTTTCTCTCAGCCCATGTTTGGCTGAGTTTGATCACTCTACTGGTGATCTCGTCCCAGTTCTTATCCATTTGGAGGTCCGGACTGAACCAGACCCCGAGCAGTTTAACCGGTCCGTCCGTCCAGCGTCCCACTACGGAGTCACTGTTGGACGGTATGGGCTTGCTTCTCCAGGTGCCGAGTAACAAACCCACTGACTTTTCCGGGTTAATTTTTGCTCCTGTCACCGTTTCGTATTGTTTAAGTGTCTCGCCTAGCATCTCGACGTGCTTTTCACTCGACACTATGACGGTGACATCGTCCGCATATGCAGACACGCTCGTCCCGCAACCCAGCTCTCGTGGGATACCCCTCAGTGTCGCCAGCTTCCGCAGTAGTGGTTCGATCGTCAATACATACAGAAGCGCCGACAAGGGACATCCCTGACGGACCGAACGCGTGATGTTGAACGGTTTTGACAGGTGACCGTTTACCCGTATTACCGATCGGATGCCGCTATACAAGGCAGCGATCCAACCGCGGAAGACGGGACCAAAGCCAGCTGCCCTGAGGACGGCCGCTAGGTATCGATGGTCGACCCTATCGAAGGCTTTAGATTGATCTAAATTGATCAGCGCCCCACCCATGCCAGGATCCTTAACTACCCTGTCCATGATGTAGCGCATGAGGTGGAGGTTGTCATGGATACTTCTGCCCGGCACGGCGCATGTTTGCGCCCTGTCGACCAGTTTATCGATGACAAGCGCCAACCTCTCGGCTATTACTTTGGCCAAAATTTTCAAATCTGCGTTGAGCAGAGTGATGGGCCTGAAATTATCTATAAAATTCCCCTTGTTTGGGTCTTTCTTCAGCAATGTCACTGCACCTCGGCTCACGAAACCGGGAATTCTCCCGTTTTGTTGCCAGTTGCAATAGACTGATGCCAAGAGGTCGCCAAACAAGTCTGGCATTTGACAATACAGCTCGTAGGGTAGACCATCCAATCCAGGTGACTTATCCCTCGCGCAGCCCGCCATAGCATCCCTTACTTCAGCAGCTGTGATGGGACCCTCACAACACTCTGCCTCTCCCGCCGAGAGCCGCGGCAGGCCGGTCAGGTAGGCAGTGAAGTCCATCCTGCGTTCCGACTCACCGCTCGCACCGAACAGTCGAGCAAAGTGCTGTTGAAAGGCCCCACACATCCTTTCGGGTTCGAGCAGACTACATCCCTGTTCATCGATTAGAGACCGAATGGTGGCTCTGTTACCGTGTTGCGCCTCCGCCACCCGGGCTTCTCGCGCAGCTTCGATCCCTTCGTTCCTTAAGGCACGCATTTTAGCTCTGACGACGCAACCTTCGTGTTTGGCGTTGAGGTGTTGGTCGAGGGCCATCCTCGTAGCCAAAACGTTGGTTGCGCTGCCAGTTGTAAGTGCCTCTTCTAGTTTCTTAACTAAGTCTCCCTCTACTCTATTTCGATCTATCGCTAGTTCTTTACTAAACCTAATAGATTCCGATTTGATTGCCATTTTCAGGGCAAACCACCAGCGGTTGTTAACGATGGCTCCTGTTAACGCCCTCTTAATTAATTCGCTAATCCGGTTCCTGTAAACCTGCCGCGCTAAGAGCGAAGCGTTCAGTTTCCAGTAACCGGGACCCTGCCTATGTGTCTTATCTAAGTCGAGCGTACACGTCACAAACTTGTGATCTGTGTAGCTGACTATTTTAAATTGTGGACATCCTACACTATCTCTATCCGCTGTCCTACATAGAACTCTATCTAGATACGATCTCGACGATCCGACGCGGTTTGTCCAAGTCCACGTTGGCACGTTCGGACGGTCGAGTCGGAACCTGTCAGACAAATGGAAACGTCTGAGCAGGTCTTTGAGGCACTTACATCCCCTTCTACTCCTATCCACTCCCACATAGTCTATATGCGTGTCCAATGTAGCGTTCCAGTCCCCTACTAACAGTAAAGGTCGTGACGTTCCCAGGAAAACCTCTAGACGTCTAAGGAAATCCGCCCGACCCGTTAAGGACGGTGCATACACTGCCACCAGACGGAAAGCACACCCGTTTGTGCCATCGACGTCCAAGACAACCAGCCTACCCTCCGGGTCTAGGAATATTGGCCTTACTTTTAGGTTCAGACTCTTCCGAAAAAGCACCGCGGTACCACCACCACCCATGTTTGGTAGACAGGGAGAAAAATAAATGTCGAAATGTCCACCAAACATGGACTTGAGGGCCCGCGGGTTACTGAGTCTGGTTTCACTGATAGCTATGATTTCTATGTTCTGTGACTTGATGTCATTTAGAAGGTAACCTTGCTTCCAAGCTGACGCCAAGCCACGTACATTTACACAACCTAATTTAAGCATAGTTGAAGTCGAAATTTGTGTTTCATACACGACAGTAAAAGAGACAAGAGAGAAGGTTACTTACTCGTTTCGAAAGTTTTAGCTTCCTCTTCTTTTGAAGTATCTTGGATGAGGTTTTTGAAGAGTTTCTTTGATAAATATTTTTGGAACCCCCCAACCGCATTTGGAAAGAGGGTTTTGAGTGTGTGGTGCTGCGTTTGTGTGATGTGAACTATTTTGATGTGTTTCGGTGGTGTAGTGCGTGGATGATTGTTGAGCTTATAATTATCTTCAGAAATGTTTGTTTGCGATATGATGTAGTCCATTAATT
>NC_142937.1:13971000-13981000 GCF_046866305.1 Octopus bimaculoides
CGGAGTCATAACTACAGAACGAAATCCGAATTAACACTGCTTTGAAATTTACCGCATCAGCTACCTGGCGGATATCATTCTGATTTTGATATCCAAAACAGGTCTAGTATTTCAGTGGATGTTAAACAGCCGAAGATAAGAACAAATGGTGTTCGAGAATATGCAGTCCCAATGTTTGAGTCTGATACACAAATTATATATATGTAATATATATTCCTTAATATCAACTCAATATACAGTACATTTAAAGCATTTATTGTTCGATTTCAAAATGGTATACAGCAATATGCAAAGTGTGAGAAACATACCTTTATCAACAGTATATATGAGTGCGTGTATTCATATATATATATATATATATATATATATATATATATATATATATATATATGTATATATATATATATATATATATACATCTTGGACTCTCTCGTCGTTAGACGACGTATGAGGGTTCGACAATTTCTTGGTGAACAACCACACAGATGATTTGTTTAAAGACATCAAACGTTTGTGTAGACATAAGCTCACTCCCTCCATCACATCGACATTACCTGTACAAGTGCACTGCAGAGCAAAGTGAAATGATGTGCTTTGCTCAAGAACACAACGCAACGCTCGGTCTGGGAATCAAGCCCACGATCTCACAATCGGAAGTGCAACACCCTAACCACTAAGCCATATAACATATGCATATATATATATATATATATATATATATATATATATATATATATATGTATGTATGTATAGTGTTCGTGTATACTTTTATATGCATATATATATATTGACATATATAGATAAACATATAGATATATACACATAAGTGTGTGTGTGTGCGTGTGTGTATGCGCATGTATGTTTGTATATACATGCTTGAAAGCATGTGTGTGTGTGTGTATGTGTGTGTGTGTCGGTGTCTGTGTCTGTGTATGTGTATATATGCATTTCATAAAGTTCAGAAAATGGAGATGTAGCATTAATATAATTTATTAACTACAAAAATTCAATATGTTCTCTTACAGCTGTTTCGATTGTGACCAAAGAATTAAATTCCAATAATTAAAATATTTGGGTGAGGGTGGCAAAATACTACTGCAGTTTCTCATTTAGATCCACACACAGACTGTTGAAATGTTTTGGAAGAATGACATCTAATAACCTAACGGTATGTCTTTGTTACTTCTCTGACTAGAATTTACCCCAAAAAATGTTTAAATTATTAGAATTTAATTCTTTGGGCAAAATCGAAGCACCAGTAAGGGAACATATTGAATTTTTGCAGTTAATAAATTATAATAATGCGAAATCTCCTTTTTCTGAATTTTAATTTGAATATTTATAAATCAAGATTTATAGTTAAACCTATTATTTTTATGAACATTACTATTCACAAAAAAAAATAATAGGTAACAAACCTGTAATTCATTGGATATTTTTTTATCCCTTAATGAGGCTATTTAACCTCTATTTAAATTTATATATATATATATGTATATATATTTACACACACACACACACACACACACACACACATACATATATTTATATATATTTACATATATAAATACAGTGAACATTTAAACACATAAGAGGCATCCGTCATAGGATTCCTTCCATGCTAGAAGAAACAGCTAAAATCCAAACCACTATTAGGGATAAATTTTGAAGGGAATGAAAAATAAATACATTTACTATCTCCTGGACCATGTTTTCAGACTTTTTTTAGCAAATAAAATAATTTATATATATATAAATTATATATATATATATATATATATATATATATATATATATAATATATATATATAATATATATATATAATATATATATATAATATATATATATATATATATATATATATATATATATATATATATATATATATATATATAATATATATATATATGTATATATATATATATATATATATATATATATATATATATATATATATATATATATATATATATATATATATATATATGTATATATATATATATATATATATGTATATATATATATATATATATATGTATATATATATATATATATATATATATATATATATATATATATATATATATATATATATATATATACATATATGCATCCATATATACATACATATATACTTATGCGTGTGCATGTTTTATATATATATTCTTAACAAAAATATTTGAGCGCATCAAGAATTCTGAAATACCAGTGTCTTCATTATATTCCAATTCGTCAGAATTTTTACAACGCATTATTCACAAACCAATAATGATTACAGCAACATAGTCGCCTTAAGGATGTTCGTCGCGAGAAAGAGCTCGTTGATGACGATGAGAAGGAGGAGGGGGAGGTGATTATGGTGGTGGTAGGGGTAGTGGTGACATTGGTTGTAGTTATGCTTGTGATATTGTTTGTGATGAAGATGAGAAAGAGAAGAACGAAGAGGAAAAGGAAGGGGGCGATCTGGAAGAGACCATTGCGGTAGTGGGAGGGATGACGGTGTTGCTGATATTGGTTGTGGTTCGCGTTGTGATGCTGTTTGTGTTGTTGTTGATGATGATGATGATGATGATGATGATGGTGATGATGATGGTGATGGTAATGGTGATGATGATGATGATGATGTCGTGGTGGTAGTGGTGAGGTGGGTCGGTGGTTGTGATGGGGATGATGATGACGAGATGACACAAATAAACAGCAGAATGGCAAAAGTACTGCTCGTTTTGACATTTTCATTTTATAATCATTCAAAATAAAACGTATTAAAATAAAATTTATTTAGCCATAACAAACAACTCATTATTTTGTAATCCAACCGCTGCCGTTGAAGTTGAAGTAAGCTGTGCACGTGCATTAATCAACAACCCGTTGTTAACAAACAGAAGACCCCGAAGCAGTAAACACCAAAAAAATGTGAGAAAATATTCGTAAACGCTGCATAAATTAAGAAGAAAAATTGTTTGAAGATTAAAGAGAATATTTCGAATTCGTCTGAAAGTATGTAAGAAATGGTTCTATTTCCACTTAATTAATATCTCGTGTACACTTGGGGATCTAGACAGGAAAGAAACGGAGGCAGTATAGAATGAGAAACATTGAGGTAAATACTATATAGGTCAATGGATGTTTGACATTCATTTTATACGAAATACTATCTTACCTATTTTTTTCTAAATCTTCATATAATTATATCTGTTTCGCCAAGAGAGTTGTTTTGGCGGAAAATTTATCTGTTGTGGTGTTTAGGAAACAAATTCTCTAAGCAAGTATTTCTGTCTGACTTGGATAAGAGCATTTAAAATGTGATCAACTATCATTAAATTTTAACCCCTATTCTGCAGAAGGAAACATTTACGCATTAATTGGGGAAAAAAATTTATATCCATAATTATACATACAAAAAGAATATTCTTGAGGCAATTTCTACTCTATATATATAGTTCAAACGATTAGTTAAATAGCGGGTTGCTCATCGATGTTGGATAAGTATAAGATATTTGTATATAAAACAGAAACAGGCTCTATTACGCTTAGTTCTTTATGAAAGCCGGCTAAAGACAGGTGTTCATAGAATGAGCGGCATTCTGTCCATCTCTGTAAATGAAGTGCTTTTAATACATACATGTTAAAATATACGTACATTCGTTCCAGATGTTTACATCTGTCGTGTATTTTCATGCACAATTATATCGTTATTCTGACTGTCTAATGATTTTGTCACTTCTCTCATGAGATATTTTATACGCCACTAGTATGTGTTTTAAGTAATAAAACTATAAAAAGAGACAGCATCGCAAGGTGAAATCAAAATTTGAAAATCCTACAAGACTAGGTGAAAAGCGCTTTATATGATTTACAAAGCATGTGACATATTAATAAAAATTTGTAAATGTACAACCATCCAGATTTCTGAGTAACTTAAATATCTTTCTAATATATATATATATATATATATATATATATATATATATATATATATATATATATATATATATATATATATATATATATATATATATATATATATATATAGTAAGAGTAAGGATATGCATATCCAAGCAGAAAACGTGTTATTCTATGTAAAGCACCAAGTCGGGTTTCTTCCGATGGTCTGTTTTAAGGTATATTCCTAAAAACTACCATCCGATGTTGCAGTTTATTTTCTGGCTGTTTAGGGTGTATAATCATAAAACTAATAATAAAGAAAACGAAGAATTTGAATATTCAGTCTTTCTGCTTGGTTTATTCATAATAATTGTCCGTCACGTGTTGCGATCGTATCAATTGCAAATTGCTGCATATTTATAGGCAGGGATTTATGCATAATTTGTACGATCTCTTCAGGGAGAATAAATATGTCATTGTTCAAGGAGTAATTCTCCCCGTTATTAGTTCGAATCAGGCTTGGTAGTGGTAGTCGTAAATCATGTTGCTCAATGATGAGTTGCTATTCACAACTTGAGTTGAACTTGCATTGAACAGCTCATCGTTGAACTTGCTATTTACAAGTTGTGAATAGCGGGGAGAATTACTCACTGAGCACATATATACACACAGATTTATAGTTCTTGTAAAGTCTTTTACTCTTGTTCTTTTATACTCTAGGCACAAAGCCCGAAAGTTTGGGAGAAGTGACTAGTCGATTAGATCGACCCCAGTACAAAACTGGTACTTAATTTATCGACCCCGAAAGGATGAAAGGCAAAGTCGAATGTATAGACAAACGAAATACCGCTAAGCGTTTCGCCCGGCGTGCTAACGTTTCTGCCAGCTCACCGCCTTAAAAAATTTAAGAATGAATATTCCTTTAATGAAAGAATTATATTTATTTCTTTATTGCCCACAGGGGGGCTAAACATAGAGGGGACAAACAAGGACAAACAAACGGATTAAGTCGATTACATCGACCACAGTGCGTAACTGGTACTTATTTAATCGACCCCCGAAAGGACGAAAGGCAAAGTCGACCTCGGTGGAATTTGAACTCAGAACGTAGCGGCAGACGAAATACCGCTAAGCGTTTCACCCGGCGTGCTAACGTTTCTGCCAGCTCGTCGCCTGTTGGTCTTGTTCTAAAATCTTTGTCTTTACTTACGGTCAACGCGTTTAATGTGCTTAATGCAAAATGTTTAAACTAATAACACCAGCGTATTTCCATACAATGGTCACCGCAAGAACCCATCCAGGTACTTCCTTAACGGACAATACCTGCCTAGTTAACTATATTAACTTTTCGAAGACCAATTCACTAGCGCATCTGTAATATAGAAACTGGTACTCCATCGCTTAGGACGACGAGCGTTCCAGTTGATCCGATCAACGGACCAGCCTGCTCGTGAGACTAACGAACAAGTGGCTGAGTACTCCACAGACACGCATACCCCTTCACATACTTTTCAGGGAGATTTAGCGTGACACAGAGAGTGACAGGGTTGGCCCCTTGAAATACATGTACTACACATTTTTGCCAGATGAGTGGACTGGAACAACGTAAAATAAAGTGTCTTGCTCAAGGATACAACGCACTGCCGAGAATCGAACTCGCGACCTTCACATGACGCGCCTTCACATGACGTCTCTGCAATATATGACCATTGTAAAACGGTGAGCTAGCTGAACCATAAACACACAGGACAAAATGCTTAGCGGCATTTTGTGCGTCATTTCGTGGGTGACTTTGCCTTTCAACCGTTCGGGTTTGATAGGATAGGTACCCGTTGAGCACGGGGGACGAATTTAATCGACCTACCCACTCACACGAAATTTCTGGCCTTGCACCAAAATTTGAACCCAACATGTCCCCACTAAACCTTAATTCCTGCATCACCATTTCTCCTTTTTCTTTATTCTTGGTACTACCCATTTCTCCTTCCTTCCCCTTCTTATTTATTTATTGCCCACAAGGGGCTAAACAAGAACAGACAAAGGGATTAAGTTGATTAGATCGACCCCAGTGCGTAACTGGTACTTAATTTATCGACCCCGAAAGGATGAAAGGTGAAGTCGACCTAGGCGGAATTTGAACTCAGAACGTAACGGTAGACGAAACACTGCTAAGCAATTTGCCCGGCGTGCTAACGTTTCTGCCAGCTTGCCGCTTCGATTCCCTTCCCCTTCTTGATCCCTTCTAGTTCTCAATTCCCCTCTTCCCATTCGCATTTTCATTCTACCCCAACCCCAGTTATTGGGGTTAACCAGTGTTATGCAACGCAAGCAAAAGTGCATTTTTCTTGCTTCTTCAGAATGATGTAAGTTGACCGACATCCAAAATTTTAAGCTCGTTCAGAGAGATACAATTTAAAATATTCACATATATGTTGGCACTCCGTCGCTTACGACGTCAAGGGTTCCAGTTGATCCGATCAATGGAACAGCCTGCTCGTGAAATTAACGCGCTAGTGGCTGAGCTCTCCATAGACACGTGTACCTTTAACGTAGTTCTCGGGGATATTCAGCGTGACACAGTGTGACAAGGCTGACCCTTTTGAATTACAGGCACAACAGAAACAGGAAGTAAGAGTGAGAGAAAGTTGTGGTGAAAGAGTACAGCAGGGTTCGCCACCATCCCCTGCCGGGGCCTCGTGGAGCTTTAGGTGTTTTAGCTCAATAAACAGTCACAACGCCCGGTCTGGGAATCGATCCTATGACCGCGAGTCTGCTGCCCTAACCACTGGGCCATTGCGCCTCCACATTCGCATATAAACATAATGTTTATTCACACATACAAATTAAAAATCCACATATATTTTGATAATATTTACAGTTACATAACCCCATGAACATGAAACTCTTGCGTATTGCAACAAAATCTTATATAAATTTATGTTCTTTGAATTTTTTGGCAACGCTAGTAATCTTTATCATTCTAATTTATTTTTTAAGTATATAAGTATATAATTGTATGAGTATATTAGGGTGGGCACAAATCATGTGTAGTCTGTAAGCGGCAGGGGAAATGTGATGCCATTGAGATAGAAGATAGGGGGTTTGCAGGTCAATTCATCTGCAGAGCTTACAACATGCTTGGTATCAGAGGGATTAGTAGGCAGAAGGCCATCAGGTTTTGCTGAGGAAGCTGTGAGGATTTCGTCCTCAGGAAGATTCAGTGCCATTCCAGGTATGATGCTGGATCACCTAGGTGAAAGTGGCTGATACTGAAATGTTTGAAACATCTAACGCTCCTCAGTAGATATCACTGATGATGTGACCAGGCGAAGGATGAAAAACGACTTTCACAAAATTTCACTGGAAAATGTATTGTCGGATTTGAACACTCAACCGTACAATTAGCAATTTATACTTTATCATTTGATTTCAAAAAATTTTACTTTATTAATACTCACTTGAATACGAACAATTTTCACACCCACAATATTTTCCACGTTATCCTATAAAGACATAGTCGCTTAACTTTTTTAAAAGTTTCATAATTTTAAAATGCAGTTTGTATTTTATTTATTTTTTAATTATACATAATGTATTTAATTTCCCTCTGCAGACAATTTTTATAATGTATCTTATGTAACAAGGGTACATTAGTGCTAATACAAATCATCCGTAATAGTTACTGTGTAGAAATTTCACTAAAATTTCTGACCGGAGAGAAAATGACGATTTAAGCGTGCAATTAACAAATTTACAATTTATCATTCACTCTCAGTTCCATTTAAATTCCAATTTTCGACCAAACACATAGACCTTCCCTTGAGCCAATAATTGTTCCTTACAAGAAACACGAGGTTTGTGTTCCATTTCCTTTTCTCATTTCGTCTATTGTCTGCTTTAATTTCCCCTGGAGCTTCTTTGTCTTCGGACTGCTACCTATGTATATATTAATCACCTATGTCGCACTTCATAACATGTGTGGTGGTTGAAAATGCGGAATTCGAATAACAAGCTGCGAAGTGGTAATATTTATATATATATATATATATATATATATAAGTCGCAAAATATATAACTTTAAATTCCGTTTTGCCTTATAGGAATAGGTAGGTAGATTAAGTACAAGGCTGCAAAGGGAAGTGTTCAAGTAAAAACTGTGTCAAAAGACAAACTTAGTAGTTAAAAAATAAACAACATAGTTGGTCATACAACTTCATATCATCCCCATATATTCACAACATAGAATATAAGCATATATTAAACCGGTTAGTGATTCAAACAATCTCTGAAATCTAGCAACTCGTTTGATTGAGATAAAAAAATATTATGAATTTTAGAATAGTCCTTGCTGATACAATCATGATTTTAAGTTTTTAATTTTTAAATTCTTTTTATTCTTAGGCTTATTAATTTTTATTCCGTACACACTCTATATAAGTTTTTTTTTCTTTTTTATTGTTTCTTGTAATAATAATGATGGATTACAAGAACGGAAGCCTCTCTGATGAAGATATACCTTTTGCCCTGATGAAGGGGCCACTGCCGATCTTGGTGTTTTAATGTGCAATGGATTGCGACAGTGGCTCTTGAAACGGCCGTAGACGTGGATTTATTCTTACATTATTTTGGATTCCTTTTTCTTTGGGATTTGATGATGGATGTTTTCCCGGATTCACTTTACATTTAATAGTCTAACTATATTATTTTTAATTGCCTCGTTATATACTTTCATATTTTCTTCATATATTTCTATCTTCATTTGCATTTTTACATGTTTTCACACGTTTTTTATATGTGTATTTTTATACCTTCGGGCTTTGCGTGCTAAACACCCCGGTATTTTAATATGTATTTATAGTCTACGGTGTGAATATATGGGGATGAGTTGTATAATCAATTATACTGTTTATTTTTTTGTTTTTTTGGCTCTTTTTGGTTTCTTTTTACAGTGAGTTGGTGAGATCGGAATAAGCTCAGTATAAACAGTATACATACCAGAGTGTAGTAATTAAGTGAATTTGGCTTCATCGAAGGCAAGGCCTACGGCACCAAGATTGAGTATATGATGGGAAATCCAAATCGAGCCAGGGTAGATAAACACAATTAGGATTGGTACATATATTTAAATGTAGCACAATAAAATGTAGAATAAAATTTAAGAAAAATAGAGAAAGCGAGACAGAGAGAGAAAGAGACAAAGAGAGTACTTGTGTAATGTTTTTTATCCTTTATGTTTTACTTGTTTCAGTCATTTGACTGTGGCCATGCTGGAGTGCCACCCTCAACAGTTTTAAGTCAAAGGAATCGACCAGAGTACATTCTTTGTAGGCCTGGTACATACTCAGTCGGTTTCTTTTGCCTCTAAGTTACGGGGACAAGCATAGGTACAGCCACGCACGCGTACAAACACACACACATATATGTATATATGTATGTATATGCAACAGGCTTCCTTCAGTTTCCGTCTACCAAAATCCGCTTACAATTTTTGGTCGGCTCGAGGTTACAGTAGAAAACACTTGCCCAATGTGTCACGCAGTGGGACTGAATCTGAAATTATGTGACTGAGAAGCAAACGTCATGCCATGCCTGCTCTTCTCTATGTATATTTTTCATCCTTTTAATTCAATAATTTTGTGGGGGGGGGGCTCATGTAAATATGATAATTGTATCAAGCCCGCCTATGCTTGTCTATCTTACTACCTCTCTCTCTGTCCCTCTTTCTCTCTCTCTCGTTCTATATCACGCCCTCTCCCCTCTCTCTCTCTCTCTCTATCTCTCTCTCTCTCTCTCTCTCTCTCTCTCTCAGTCTCTCTCTCTCCCTCACTTTCAATATTTATATGATAGTGTAAGACACCGATTGAAAATCAGAATGAAAATTAATGTGTGTGTGCTTGTGTGTTTGTGTGTTTATGTATGCAGTACGTATTACGTGACAGAAATACAAGATAGCAGCAATGTTTCACCGACAATAATTATATGTATATACGTGTTTCAATATCTCTTGCATTAACGCTATGAAATACTCAGTCATTTACATGTTAATTTAAGTTAATTTAACCACCGTATAGTTCCGCTGATCGAACAACATACTGCTCATCGTCGTAAATCACT